>NC_091942.1:16797500-17070098 GCF_041260155.1 Ptychodera flava
TTATATTATAGCTTGATATCCTCATTGTATGCAGTTTTTGTCAATACCAGCACAGAATTGTGACATCATATATAATGCCCTCAGATTATTACTGATAATGTATCCAATTATCCAGAATTTTGGCCCCGGATGTTTTCTTCATCTACTAATTCACTGGCATCGTCAAAACTATAAAATAATAGCAATAATGTACCCTTCCCAGTTCATAATGTACTCAGCGAACGGTGGAGAAGTAAAAAAAAAGTTATATTAGTCAAAAATCACATGAGAACGTTTACATGATCATAGCATTAGATTACTTTCAACGAACAGTCATTTTCACCATGATATTAATATGTAGGTTGGTAATTAATAATAATAAAACAGGGTCTGCAATAGTACAACTGTCATTCATTTCACAATGATACCTTTCCGTGGCAAAGGACTTGCCTAGCGGATAAGGACATAAAACACTACATCACTTGTACTTTATTTAACACGTTTTAACAGCTCACAACAATTTATTAGACATCCGTTTTCTATCCTGTTGATCTTTAAAATATTATAATGAGAAACAATGCCGATAGATTTTGTCTAGCCTGCTGAAAGTACAAAATATTAACATCACATCTGATCACATTGCCAGGTATTTGATATTTTATCAGCAATATTTTGTTGGGCGGGACAAATGGTTGAAATATTTGCTTACTGATATGCTTATGACCTTTACCACATTTTATTTATCAGGCCGGACAAATTCTATCATCCAGGCTTGGCATGACGGCAGTACCGTTGCATGTGTTATATATAAGTCCTGTATGACTACACGCAAATGATACATTGTACATGCAATAAAAACACCGTAGTTGAAATTAGAAAGTGTAAATATTTGTGATGAACGCATTCTCGCGTAAAATGTAGCGTCTAGTTAAACTAAACAGCCTGGATACATCTAAAAAAAAATTAAAACATCAATGAATGGAACATACAGTTGACAGAAACATGATCACAACTTAATGCTTCGTACAGAATTGTGTAAGGAGAACTGGAGTTGATTTTTCTACAATCAGTCTTACTTTTGCATTCTTGCTATGTGGTAGTATCAGTGTAGATGACATTTGTATTTTAGGAATGAAGGACATTGTTAGTGTTAAATATAAAAACAAGTACCTCGTTAAAAGCGAGAAGGAACTCCATATCTTTATGGGATGTGACCAACGTCGAGAAATAACATCGCTTTACACCAGTTTTTACACTGCAAGTTCCCCCTGTCCTATTGTTACGTAATGTCGTCTTATTAGCATAAACTTGTAGTAGATACTAGAGTATAGCCTATATCCCTTCTTTCTTTTTATCGCTTGTGTCTGTACGCAGCGGTATAGATAGGTATCACCGACCATTCTTTCAAGGTGACTATCAAAGCTGATATCGATCAAAAATAATACAAAACTGGCAAAATAATGTCTAAAGACGACAACTTTACCTTGTGAAGCGTTGCAACTCTTAGGATGCCTTCAGTAATTACAGGGCCTAGGGATGGTCCGGGGGAGTTCACACTGTACAGTAAAATGTGACCATGCCCTATCCCCCTGTCTAAAATGTGGCCCTCCCCTCTGTCCAACGTTCTAAAACCTGACCACTGTAGTATTCCCAAACCACTGTAGTATTCTCCCCAGGAATAACTGAAACAGTATCAGCTCATTTACAAAACAATTGGTTTAATTGTTATGTAAGTTAGGGACAGAAATAAGGGGGTAGGGCTGGAGTTTTGGAAGGGAGGATCGAAATTTATCAAGCAAGCATTTTTTGAAGGGACATGATATTTTATGCATTTGAGGGAGGGTCACCATATTTTGTACAACTATAAGAAGGCAAGATGTGGCTGATATATTGCATCCCTAAAATATCAAATATCAAATACAAGGAGTCTATCAGGCAAACTATTGACAATTTCCCCAACAAAACAAGCTATATCTGTACATTTATATATGTTTGATAACATATGTAAATGTACTTTTATATATGTTTGATAATGTACTTAAATATACTTTGCTTGAAGTGGGAAGTAAAAGGTGCATTTGTGTACAAGAAATTTGATTTTCGTATTTCATCGAGAATGCTGAATGCTGATACACGGTAGACTATGATAAACCTATGAACATTTTTTTTTCAAATATAAAACTAGCAATATCTGTGCATTTATAGACTATGATAATTGATATAAATGTACTTAATGAGATTAGGGTGGTTACGTGTCCATGTGTGTGCAAGAAATTTGATTTTAGCATTTCACCGAAATGTTGATTCACTATACATGGTAGTCTCGAAATTAGCGGTAGTCCCGCGTCCACAGACTACCAACTTTTCCCTGGGGCTACCAAAACCCATGAAATGGTAGCCCACATGGACTACCAAAGCCTGAGATATGAAATTACTTAGTGGAAGAAATATTGTTGATCGCTGTTAGATGAGCGACGCTCATACCGTCAACCCAGCTGGACACGGAAAGGCCAAACTATGACTTTGTTAGTCAAATTAAAAGGCGACAGTGCAGTTGAATTTGTTGCGACAAACTTTCAATAAAATATCATTATCTGAACTGATGTACTTGGATGACAGGCTCGGGAAATGATGGCCAATGAAATTCATTTTCATAGTTATTTAATCACAATGTATTAACTACAATTAAACACAAAATTATTCAACCTGCCCCAAAGAAAAAGCTTTCGGGCCATCCACAAATTATGCTTTACGAAGTGTACGAAGTCATCCAATGATAGTGTACTATGGTGGAGAAATATAGCCAAAATTGCCACGAAAGTATTAGGAACATGACTGTACCAATTTGTTATCCTAAAATTCATAGCCAATATATCTTTAGCCATGTTATGTTTACACGTGCTGAGTGAAAATTCGTTGTCATGGCGAACATCAAAATTTGCGTATAAGCTCTGCATATGTGTGAATTGGTCGTCAAACTTTGAGGAGTCACCGTTATCCACTACACATGCTATACCGTTCTCCTAAGACTGTGATCTGCAGGTATTGATGTCAAATGACTAGAAAATTCACTTCCTGGACAGAATCATCATTTGTCTAGATATGAATAAAATATCCTTTACAAAAAAAACAACACTTCATTCATGCATGGGCTACCAGACCTTGTCACTGGGCTACCAACTTCAGAAAATGGTAGCCCAATGGGACTACCTGGGAAAAAAGTTAATTTCGAGCCCTGACATGGTAGTCTATGGCAAAACTATGAACATTTCTTTACAATTATCGGTGCATTTATAGACGTTTGATAATTGATATACACTTAGCCACCTGTCCCATATGTTAATTATGTCTTTCATCAGTTTCAACTGTTCAAAGTGTGTATGTATTTAAAAGAATCAATGTATTTCGTCGGTGATTTCCTATTCAGGATATATCACATGGACAATCGAATCTTTAGTAAAATCAGATTTTGTTTAAAATGACCCTCCCCAAAGATAAGCTTATTAAATACGGCTGGTTAGAAAAAGTGACCCTCCCCGGCCCATCCCCCCCCCGGTGATTACTGAAGGCTCCCTTATCAATGCCAATGAAATTACATATAATTATTCATCAGAATATTTGTCTGTCTTCTCAACATTATGAGCTATTTCTTCACAGACATGTTTCAACATCTCGAGGTCCCTCGGTACGGGGTGTTGATTGTCGGCGACATTCTTCGGACGTGTGCCTTCGATCATCTCTAATTTACTCTCCTGTGTATCGTGTAGAAATAGCCGTCCAGAACCACCCATCTCTGGTTCCCCACTGTCAATGGTGTTCAACTTGCCGACATCACCTACGATCAATAATGTTCCAAGGTGCAAATCCTGAAACAGGGCGAGGAAAAATTGTTTAATATCTGCCTCCACTGCTCTTAGCAGGCAAATGAAAAAAAAGATGCTTTCTCACGTCCCCAGTGCGCTGGGAGTGTGAGAACACAGTGTGAGAACAATTTGTTCTCACACTCTGTATTGTTGCGCGACCGAACACCTCGTATGTGAAACGTATGTTGATTGGTCAATTCTGCTCAGCGCCCAGTTCTCTGTACGAATTATTTGACGAATAGAACATCGCGTAATGTACAACTGGCACTATAGGGGACAGACGACTGAACAGCAGAGTGAACAGGTTGTTCGAGATTTGAGTACGGTCAGCGCGGCGTCGGCAACAAATACACGGAGGATGACCGCTTTTATGTTGTAACGGGAGAATTCAGGCCATTACAAACCTATCGGCTATACGCTCGTCGACATATTTTCTGGAGAAGAACTGACTTGACAGCGATACAGTTAGCGAAAGACTTCGATGAGCGAGCCATTTGCACACGAGGCTGTAGCAGACGACTGCTTTCACGCAATGTCATCAACAGATGGCCACCACAGCTGTTTCGCAACATTTTCCTCAGATGACCTGGAGAATTTTGTGGCTGACCAACAAAACAAAATTGCCATATCGGTAATATACATGTTAACGTGTTTGATATGCTCATCAATGAACGGAACTTCATTTTTCTTTGCGGAATGATACAAATGAAACAAGTGCAATCGGTTGCTGGTTCTTGATAGTATAAACCTACCACAATAAAATGCAATTTTCTTAAGATATTGGAGGGACGTGAGAAAAATAATCCACACCCCAATGGGTTGGGATGGAATGTCTCACACTCGTTGGGGAATTCTGTCTCACACTCGCCTTCGGCTCGTGTGAGACAGAATTCCCCAACTCGTGTGAGACATTCCATCCCAACCCATTGGGTGTGGGATTCTATTATTCTTCTCTCAAATTTAATTTAAATGAACGGAGACCTATTTGAGACGCTTGATCTCAAATCAGAGTGAGCTAAATGTGATTGGTGTTCCGAATGGTATGTTACATGTTTTTATTTACATGTTTTTTACATGTTTTTAGCAATGAATATATGATTATTAATGTTATATATAGCATGTCACTCAGATTATGTTAGTGTTACCCTTATGTTTGGCATCAACTGTCTGATATTTGATTTGTTTGAGCAGTTTTAGCAACTATTTACATGATCACAAAGGTCCTGTGACAATATGTACACATTGGTGACTACGAAACTAGAGACAAAAATCATATCCGTTCCCCCTTGTTATACTACGTGGTAGACGAGATGTTGAAACATGTTTGTGAATACCACTATGTGGTATTCACTATTATTAACGTGTCTTATAATCCCAGCGGGCTGGATGAGGCAATAGAAAACACTTCATTGTAATTTATTCAAATGGTGAATAAGTCCACATAGGACACTAATAAAATACAACAACATTACCAACAACAACAACAACAACAACAACTACAACAAATACTACTGCGCAGAATTGTTTATGATATTTGTCGTTGTACTTTATACAGATTTCAATACAGCGTTGAGAGTTGAGGTCTATCATTTAACGGTCAATATTATACATTATTGCCTTGATACTTGGGTTTATGTGCCCGAGAGCGGGTGAAAATTTGCCCGACTCCATGAGGGCGAATTGTCTCCCGCTGCGAGGGAACAAAACCCATGTATTCAGGCAATAATATTTTTATTACATGCCTCTTCAAAGTTAACGCTATATGACATTTAGTTACATGCAGGGTATTCTCAAAATATTTTACCATTATCGACTTGCAGATTTCAACGAAAGTCAAAGTAGCAGTGCGCGCATGGATATTTTACATCAACTAGCGTTAGGCGTCTACTCGGCCGACGTCGAAGTGTTTCACTGGACCGAGTAACTAACTATCCGGATGTTCCTATTCACATCAATATACTGATTTGCACTCACATCGAGGTATGTAATAAGAAAAGGATAAGCTTATTCCCTCTTTTATCAATTAAAGTTTCTCTGGGTATAATATCTCTGATTTCAATGTTTCCGCGATAAAATATGAATGGTCAGCGTGCTATAGGCATTTGTTCTTCTATTATTAAATTTACTCTCAGTACATGAGTCTTTTAAATTAAAATATTATATTTATGTTTTTAATTTAAATGTTTATACTTTTCATACGTTTTTCTTGACCACACAAAAAAGGAAGTTCATAACTTGCCCGTTTGTTCAGACAATGTCTATGTTTCCTCTACCTCTGCTTGTTAACTTTGGGGATAGTGGCGACTCGCGCTTTATACGTCAAAATGCATGCTGAACAATACGCATATGCACTGTCAAACCTATGACAATACTTAATCTGTCACGGTAACATCAACGAAAATAATATGCAAACAAATCAGGAGAAGTCGTGCAAATACCAACCACTGTTCTATCAGATTGTAAAGAAGTGTCCACTGATCCTGTTCTGAATCAGGATTAAGGGGAACTTCAGACCACAGTACGCGTGGATGGAGAAAATACATAGATCAGGCGACAAGCCAAAGTGGCGAAATGTTGAAATATGGCGAATTACTAGTGAAGATTTTACAGTAACCGGTACAAATTATAGAAATATGACAGTTCAGAGGATGTTGCGGTGGAATGCACCCCGGGGACAGATATCCGAGCCCTCGATTTTTTTCGGTACTTTCTGCTATGCCACTTGTTGGAGCTCATTTTAAAGCTCTTGATGTAAGAAAAAAAATTTACTCGCTTAGTTCTTCGAAAATCGAAAATTTCATATTTTCCCACAGAGTTAACACAGGAATGGCCGCCATATTGAATTTCAAATACAGGTAACTGTCAGGTGATTTGTTTCTTGAGAACCAAACTTTGTACTTTGATCCCTGATTTAATTCTTGATCTGGTAAGAGAATGGCTGAAAGTTTCATTGAGGAAAGTATGAGAAAAAGTGTAAGTCTTGCACATCTGAGGCGCACAGTACCTGAAACGATAATTTATTGTACTAGCAGGTAAATCATATATAATCTCTACGTGATCTACATTAGTTTGAGGGATTGTCTGAGATTGCGTTGTCACCATGTTTGGATTTTCACGTTTTGTTCGATGATAAACGAGTGTCTTGCTAAGTAGCAATCCATCTAAAACTTGGATAATAATCCCATTTAAAACATACATGCCGTGGGCTAGAGGGGGTCTACGTGCACCCCCCCCCAACAGGATAACAAACCTGTATTTTTCAGAAGCCTTGGGATCCCTAGAATACGAAATGGAATTTTAACAGAAAATATAGGGACGCAATAGCTGTTATGGTCATGTTTTGAAGGGTACCGCAAAATCACGATTTTCCAAGCCAAATGCATTTTCGTCAAATCTGTCTTCTTATAAGTCATGTGCTGAGCTCATTTTTTAACATAACCTCACTTGTTTGGTATCATTAGAAAGGAAATTTATTCTTCTTTAAGATGACATATTGCATTATGCAATATCTTCTACAGTTTTTGTCAAATATAACCAAAACTTACCCCTTACCCCAAAATTTAACATTGCAAATTACAGTAAAACTCAAATTCTACCAATTTTTAGCTAGGCATAATAAATATGCATTGCTTTGTCTGAAATCTGTTTTGTTTGATACAGGGACATGTCAGAAATATGAAATAGACTTTTAACAGTAAAAATTAGGGAATCTACAGCTGTAACAGTCATATTTTGAATGGTACCGCAAAATAACAGTGTTGCAGATTTGCATGCATTTTTGTTAAAACTGTCTTCTTATAAGTTATCTGCTGAGCTCGTTTTGAATATACCTGGCTTATTAGGTATCATTAGAAAGATAATTCACTAATCTTTAGAATGACATATTGTAACATGCAATATCTTCTACAGTTTTCATGATATATAACCAAAACTTACCCCATACCCCAAAGTTTACATTGAAAATTGCAGTCATAGCTAAAACCAAATTCTACCATTTTTTAGCTTGACACAAAAAATCTGGCCGTTTTTGCTATTAAATCTATTTTATTTGGTACAGGGACATGTCAGAAATATGAAATAGACTTTTAACAGAAAAAATATTGGGAATCTACAGCTGTAACAGTCATATTTTGAAGGGTACCGCAAAATAACAGTGTTGCAGATTTGCATGCATTTTTGTTAAAACTGTCTTCTTATAAGTTATCTGCTGAGCTCGTTTTGGAATATAACCTGGCTTGTTAGGTATCATTAGAAAGATAATTCACTAGTCTTTGAAATGACATATTGTAACATGCAATATCTTGTGTAGTTATTAAGATATATAACCAAAATTTACCCCTTACCCCAAAGTTTACATTGAAAATTGCAGTCATAGCTAAAACCAAATTCTACCATTTTTTTTAGCTTGACACAAAAAATCTGGCCGTTTTTGCTATTAAATCTATTTTATTTGGTACAGGGACATGTCAGAAATATGAAATAGACTTTTAACAGAAAAAATATTGGGAATCTACAGCTGTAACAGTCATATTTTGAAGGGTACCGCAAAATCACAGTGTAGCAGATTTGCATGCATTTTTGTTAAATTTGTCTTCTTGTAAGTTATCTGCTGAGCTTGTTTTTGGATATAACCTGGCTTGTTAGGTATCATTAGAAAGATAATTCACTAATCTTTAGAATGACATATTGTAGCATGCAATATCTTCTACAGTTTTCATGATATATAACCAAAACTTACCCCATACCCCAAAGTTTACATTGAAAATTGCAGTCATAGCTAAAACCAAATTCTACCATTTTTTTACCTAGACATATAACATCTGGCCATTTTTGCTATAAAATCTATTTTATTTGGTACAGAAACATGTCAGAAATATGAAATAGACTTTCAACAGAAAGAATATTGGTATTCTATGGCTGTAACAGGCATATTCTGTGGAGTACAGCAAAATCACAGCAGTGCAGACTCATATGTGTTTTTGTTAACCCTTTGTCCAATTGTAGGTCATCTACTGTGCTTATTTTATTACATAACCATGTTTATTTGGTATCATTAAAAAGCTAATTTACAACTTTTCTAAATGACATATTGTTATATGCCATATCTGATATAGTTTTCATGGAATATGACGAAAACTTACCCCATACCACAAAGTTTATATCGAAAATTACTTTCGTAGCTATCGGCAAATTTCACCAATTTCTAGCTACACATAACAAATAAGGCAATGCTTTATATGAAATCTTTTTATTTGGTACTGGGGAATGTCAGAAATATGAAAAAGACTTTTAACAGAAAATATATTGGGACTCTACAGCTGTAACAGTCACATTTTGAAGGGTCTCGCAAAATCACAGTATTGCCAACTCGCTTGCTTTTTTGTTAAATCTGTCTTCTTATAAGTCATCTGCTGAGCTTGATTTTTGACATAACCTGGCTTGTTAGGTATCAATAGAAAGGCAATTCACTAGTCTTTAAAATGACATATTGTAATATGCAATGTCTTGTTTAGGTTTCATGAAATAGGACCAAAACTTACCCCATACCCCAAGGTTTACACAGCAAATTACTGCAAATCTGAAACTCTACCTTTTTTTACAATTTATTAACTTTATATACCAAAGGCAATGCTTGTATGCAATCTATGAAATCTGTGTTTTTGTTTAAAAAGTATGTCACAAATATGAAATTAACTTTTAACAGGAACATAATATGATTTTGTAGCCTTTTGGATCATATTTGGAAGGGTACCCAGGTATCAGGGCAAATTTGCCGAAACACATACATTTGCAATATATGGGTTCCCCCTCCAAAATGATCCAAATGGCTACTAAATTGTATCATCTTCCCGTTAAAAGTTAATTTTATACTTGTGACATACTTTTGTAACAAATAAATCAGATTTTAAACAAGAATTGCCTTTTGTATTATGTGCAGCAAAAAATGGTAGAATTTAAGATAAGCCGTAATTTGCGATTTGAACTTTTTGGGTATGGGGTAAAGTTTGACCATATTCCAGGAAAACTATGAATGACATTGTATATTACAATATGTCATCTTAAAGAAGAATAAATTGCCCTACTAATGATACCTCACAAGCCAGGTTGTGTCACAAAATAAGTTCAGCAGATGACTTACAAGAAGAAAAATTTAACAAAAAAGGTGCCAGTTTGCGGTACTGCGATTTTGCATTTCCCTTCAAAATATGGCTGTTACAACTATACAGTCCAAATATTTTTTCTGTTAAAAGTCTATTTTACATTTCTGACATGACCCAGTACCATATACAACAGATTTAATACCGAAACAGAGCTATTTTTATCATGTCTAGCTAAAAATTCACGGAATTTGATCACGTTATCTATGACAGTACTTTTAATATAAACCTTGGGGTATGGGGTACGTTTTGGTCATATGCCATGAAAAATATACAAGAAATTGCCTGTTACAATATGTCATTGTAAAGACTATTTAATTACCTTTTCAATGATACTAAACAAACCCAGTTATAATCAATAACAAGCTCAGTAGACGACTTATAAGATGACAGATTTAACAAAAACGCATGCGAATCAGAATACTGAGATTTTGCTGTACCCTTAAAAATACAGCTGTTAGAGCTATAGAATCCCAATATTTTTTCTGTTAAAAGTTCATTTCATATTTCTGATATGGCCAAATACAAAATAAACAGATTTCATACAAAAATTGTTTAATTTTTTACGTCTGCGTAAAAATTGCTTGAATTTTACATTAGCTATGACAGTAGTTTTCGATGTAAATATTGGTGTATGGGGTAAGTTTTGGTCATATTTCATAAAAATCTGTACAAGATATTGCATGTTACAATATGTCATTTTAAAGACTAGTAAATAATCTTACTAATGATACCTAACAACTTACATTATATTCTATAAAAAGCTCAGCAGATGACTTAAAAGACGATAGATTCAACAAAAATGCACGCAAGTCAGGAATACTGAGATTTTCCTGTACCCTTCAAAATCTGACTGTTACAACTACAGAATTCCAATCTTTTTTCTGTTAAAAGTCTATTTTATATTTTTGACATGACCCATTACTGAATGAAATAGATTTCATACAAATAAATGCCTGATTTTATATGTCTAGGTAAAGAAAATGGTAAAATTTGGTTTTAGCTATGACTGCAATTTTCAATGTAAACTTTGGGGTATGGGGTAAGTTTTGGTTATATATCATGAAAACTATAGAAGATATTGCATGCTACAATATGTCATTCTAAAGATTAGTAAATTATCTTTCTAATGATACCTAACAAGCCAGGTTATATCCAAAAACAAGCTCAGCAGATAACTTACAAGAAGACAAATTTAACAAAAATGCATGCAAATCTGCAACACTGTTATTTTGCGGTACCCTTCAAAATATGACTGTTACAGCTGTAGATTCCCAATATTTTTTCTGTTAAAAGTCTATTTCATATTTCTTACATGTTCCTGTATCAAATAAAACAGATTTCAGACAAAGCAATGCATATTTTATTATGCCTAGCTAAAAAATTGGTAGAATTTGAGTTTTACTGTAATTTGCAATATTAAATTTTGGGGTAAGGGGTAAGTTTTGGTTATATTTGACAAAAACTGTAGAAGATATTGCATAGTGCAATATGTCATCTTAAAGAGGAATAAATTCCCTTTCTAATGATACCAAACAAATGAGGTTATGTTAAAAAATGAGCTCAGCACATGACTTACAAGAAGACAGATTTGACGAAAATGAATTTGGCTTAGAAATCGTGATTTTGCGGTACCCTTCAAAACATGACCATAACAGCTATTGCGTCCCTATATTTTTTCCTGTTAAAATTCCATTTCGTATTCTAGGGATCCCAAGGGTTCTGAAAAATACAGGTTTGTTATCCTGGGGGGGGGGGTGCACGTAGACCCCCTCTAGCCCACGGACTAATACATGCCGATATGATGCCATAATTTGAAATGCTGCCTGACTGTCACTGAAATTTGACGGACAGAATCTCCGAAAAATTTAAGCAAATAAATCGACCAGCAGAATATGGATGATGGAGGTAAGGAGAGGAGTCAATTATCTCAAAAAATCCAAAGGCCATAGGTATCCTTCAGTTACCGTAACAAAGAAATGCGAAATGTAACACTATTGCACGGCAGCACATAGACTTGGTTCAAGTGTGTGATTTGTGAATGTTTGAGTGGAGTGAACGCAATGATTTGTATTCTGCTTTCATATGAAACGCGCGCGATGAGTAGGGCGAACGCGATGAGTGGAGTGAACGCTATACAGCGGAGATTCACCAGGATCGGGCAGAAACTAACTCACAACTGTGCAGACTCAAACTTGACGCATTCAATCGCTGGGAAAACCTGGCGTTAGCTGCCAAATTCCGGATAGGTTTGTACGAAATAGGAGAGACACAAGAGAAACTATTATAAATGATTTTATTTTTTAAAATTCACCGACTTGAACCAAGTCTAGGCAGCAGACGTATGCAGCTCATAAATAGGTAGGCACGCACAAATAGGTATGGTGATGTAACTTTCTCACTCACATCACTTTTGTCGATGAGTATAGCTGAACGATCGATTTGTCCGTGATAAAACAAGTTTCCATGTAGAGCCTCCACGGCAGTGCGCAAGTCGGCCACCATGGCGTTGCCATGTTTTCCATCGAGTTTCTTCCAGTCAGCAAAGTCTGCCATTTTCACGATAGCCAAATTGTCTGTACTCTCAAAGATTGGCGCCCAGCATAGTCTATTGGTCGTCATCATTTCAAGTTGCACATTGGCAAATAGTTTGGATATCTCTGAAATTGAAGGAAAATTACATTCAATGATACTCTTTATTCAAACCAGACCTAATAGACACACGAACATCTGATAAGTTTTTTGTTGGACTGAACAATATTTGCCAATATTACAAGAAATTATTTAACATTATCTGAAGGTCACATTCTTGATGGTCTCGCGTCAAACATCTTATACAAACCTAATCATGCTAATAACAGGGTCAATTAAGGTTTACAGATAGAGACAAACATTAATCTGTGCATGGTCAGATGAACTGTCGCTTGACAAAAAAGGCATAAATGCTCTTACCTCGCCCGCGCCTTGACTTGACGCCCCAAATAAGTTGCATGACGAGCTTGCTTGCACTTATAGAGTGAAATTCCCTGGCTGAAAATGTGTACAAGATTGGATTCGTGACAGCAGGCAGAGGCAGAACAATGACTGTGATCCAGGGATAAACTTCGTACGACATTCTAATGCCAGCCAACCCTACCAAACTGACTGCAAATATTGGCAGTTGGCTGATCAAATGACAGGTAACTATAGACGTGATTCGGATGAAGGTCTTCTGTGCCCCACGTGACTTTCGCTTTCCGTCGCCAACTTTGCGCGAATGGGCCTGGTTCAAAATTACCAAGTAACATACCACCATGGTCACGGTCAAGATCATATTTAGCACTAGGAATAACACAACGGAGTACTCCCAACCCGGGGGTCGATCGTGCCTCAGGTTGAGCGGTGAGCACACACGGTTTTGATTATAGAACATGTCCGCGAAGTAAGCTACTCCAGATATTGGTACAACAGATAATGATATTATAAATGTACACACAAAGAAAATGATTAGAGCAGTTTTGCCCTGGCTCAGCCGAATCTGCTTCCAGGTATTCGTTATGACTATGCAGCGGATCACGGCCATCACAGTTAATATGAGATGGGACAGTTCGCTTGAAATAGTTACCACAATTCCTAAGCCAGTGCATAAGTTGCGCCCCCGCCAAACAATGTCATTGACTACGTATACGTCCCTGTAGTATAAATCGACTATAAGAATTATGATCATGTAAACGCCGAGGGCCATATTTGCGAAGGCGACAACGATGATAAATATTATGTCCGCGTGTGCTGCCTGTCCGATTACACTCTGGATCCTCCAGGCGACGACATAAATATTCAAGAAGATTGAACCTATTCCCATGATCCATGCAACACCCCTTATCCAGTTGTTCGGGAGCAGGTCTTTGCACGATGAAAATACACTGGCTTCCGGTAAACATTCCTCAATGGCGCCTCGTTCATAGCCGGCAACACAGCACAATGCAAAGAGATCGGAGTACCTGTAAAATAACAGTGACAGTAACTGCGAATAAGTATTAATATGAATGGCCAAACCACTTTGCAATTACGTTAAAAAATCAAAATTGAGGAGAGATTATCCGGTATATTGTAATGACAATCAGGCAAAGAAATACAATGGCTTTTTGTTCACAAATAACATACCTTGACGGAAACTAAACAAAAAAGCAAAACAAAACAGTGGGGTCACCTTGAAGGGTTTGGGTAAAACGCAAGCTTGATATTGAGGCTGCAAATTGACAACGTACAGGCTAGCAAATTTGATGTATTTTCTGAGTGTACAAGTAGGACCAAACCAGCTGTTTTCAAAAAAGTATTTTCCAACTCCAATATCATTTCCTCATAGTAATGTAAGCTTTATTGATATGTAATAAATTGTCAACATTTTTATTTTAATGTGGACTCATTCGGACACGTCATAGTATCTGAGATTGCCTTGGCGATGGACAAATACTTAGTAAGAACAATACTTTTCGCTATTGAAGGAATAGTCTCGTGACTTACAGAGTTCTCATTTGCACCATGTCTTTGAAAATATCTTCTTTGAAATATTTGATCATATTGTTACGTAAATCTCTGAAAGATAGATACATATACATGGTACAGACAAGCAGGCAGAAATGAAACAGACGGTTAGAGAGACAGCATAAGAGAAGATCAATATACGATTAAAGCGACGGGTCAAGGTACGACTTTTTTGTGATGTTTTACGTTAAGAAATGCCTCTTGTAAAACAACTTTGTCCATATTTTACAAGTAGTACAGTGCTTATACTCGCGGCCTCAAGACAACTCAGTGAGTTGCAAGGAAGTCGCCTGCAGTGTCAATAACAGAGCATTTTTTATGGTTGAAACGGCAGTAAATTAACACTACCTGTTTGGTGGCGGAAATCGAAATAGAATGAAGGACCTACGTCTTTCTCGGGAACGTTAACCTTTGACACTTTCAGCGTGGTGTCTTCCAGCCAAATGGATTATACTAGCAATAAAACCTAATTTAAGCTTCAGGTTACGTGCATATACACGTACGTGAATCGAACAAACCTTTTGATTTGCTTCTCTGCAAAACTTATAGGAATATCGAAATTATCTTGCATAGATATCTAAGTCAAGGTACAGGCGACATTTTACCATTTTATTAGACTTAAAGTATGCCGAATGAATTCATGAAAGCACTTCTACTATAACACTACCACACTGACAGCTTATAGACTTAATATTGATCAGTGTTTCTTTTTTAAATCTCAAATTCAAGGGGCACCTACCCTCGGTCAATCTTTAATCCTCCCAGTACATCCTCCCTATGGCATACAAGGGAGGACGTGCCGGATTATACCAAATGAAGGCCATGTCAGAATGTTTCAAGTATTTCACCAAAATGACCGTACATTAAAGATCGTCAAAGACACCGAGGACAGCGACATTGTCTTTCTACGAATCGTGCCTATCACCGATGGGAAAGTTTTCACCCTGTAAAGGATGGGGGGGGGGGGGGGGTGTATGTAATATGGTGAGAACATGCCGATGTGTGACTCACAGATATAAAAGCTTTGCCAATCCGATGAAATGTTCTCTGTCCAGAGTCTCCAGTAGGTTATTTGCAAGATTCCTGAAACATGATTGAGTGTGTTTGTGTGAATAACTTTGACACAAAACAAGCAGAATATGCTTATATTTAAATGCTATACCATCTGCGCAATAACGTCGCTTAGAACTGATGCAAGTTTGCAACTTCTTCTTGGGTGCGAGATTAAGCTATGCTACACAGCTGTATAATAACATACTGGGATCATCATTTAAATGAGTTTACAAATACTTTGACTGGTAAGGGACGAGTGGTATCTTGCTTTGTTCTAACTTGGGTTTTTTGTTCTGAGACCGGTTTAATCCACTGTCTCACCATCCTATCCCTAAAACAACTTGTTTGAGTAACGCTCAAAACGTTGACTCTTTTTGCAGTTCTTTTTTAAATGACGTGAAACACATAAACAGAAAACCACACTAACAAGAGTTGCATATTGTTTCTTCAAATGAAATGAGGATATACTTACAAATATTTGAGCCCGGTCAAGCCAATAAAATTATGTCTGGTCAGTCTCTCTAATCTGTTATTTGCCAAATTTCTGCAAAATGGTCAGCACACACACAAATATTTACAGAAATACATATCACGTGACATACCTAAATGATGTATATTGAAACCGACGTAATAAACGTTACCCCACAAGTTACTAGCAAATTCAAATTGGACTTCAATGACGCCTGACAACGCCATCTACATGTCTATTCTTGAGTTCGGACTGAAATATCTCATATTGAGATTATTTTCTATGATCTTAATCGTACAAAACAACTCTACTACAAACTTCGGTGTTACCATGGTCGGGAAATATGCAGAAACTAAAGGCTATCACGTACACAAGTATACTTACAGACGCATAAGATTTTGCAGGCTTGCAAAGATACTTCCTGGAAGTGAAGTAAATCCATTGTGCGAGAGATCCCTATGGGATAGATCATATTAAAGGTATCCAATAGAGAAGAAAAAAGTTATGAATAGTGTACCCACTAGACAGCAGGTACGTATGTGCAAAGAAAATGCCTGGGTAAATGATTTGAGGACGTCCTTTTGCGGTGACTATGCTAGACTTGGTCTGCGATCTTTTTGATCAAAATAGCGGTGAGTGTGTAGGGATTTTCTGTTGGTTGCACGGTGTAATTAAATGAAGGGACGCCATAATTATCTCTTGGGTGGGGAAACTTTGGTACCTTTGAGTATCAGAGATTAACGGTAAAACAGAGTCCGCAGAAAGTGAAACGAAGTTTTAATATGCCCTGTAATCTTCAAAGACGCTTAAAATTATCTATAAGTAGTAAGCCGATGTTAAAGCAGGTTTGCAAAAGCTACTCATGATGTCTGCTTCAAAATTTTATGCAAGTCTACTACTAAGGAACCTCTTCGATGCACCGATAGACAACAGGTTGGGAGAAATGAATTGGAATCTGCAGAATGACGTAAATGATTCAGAGGATGAAGCCTTGTGACAATTCACTTACAATTGTCCTAAGTAGACCAGTTGTTGAAACTGTGTGTCCAATGCCAAAGTGGAATTGGTTTGCAAACTTCTGGCATTCCTAACAATGGCAAAAACTTTAAGTTGGTTAAGTGGAATGATGAAAAGGCAGATAGATATTGGTTCATCGTAAATGTCACTGATAAGCACACGTATGAATATATATATATATATATATATATATATATATATATATATATATATAATATATATATATATATATATATATATAATATACACACACAGATGTAGCGTGAAACTGTAACGCCAAAGTCCTGTTTTATACTTGTTATCATTTTTACCGTATATATATATATATATATATATATATATATATATATATATATATATATATATATATATATATATATATATATATATATATATATATATTCGCTTCCATGCTGACCAAGAAAACGCTAAGGATAAGCTGATAGACACGCGATGTGTTACTCGAGAAGATTATCATTTGCACATTATCAGCACAATTATACCAATAAACATGTGACGTACAAACTACGTATGGAGCGGTGTAAGTAAGACAGAAAGAGTGACGGTGCTCCGCTGCAGTCCACGTCATTGTCAAAACACACACATCCAGTTGGACAGTGGGAATCTGAAACCAGAAAAAAAAATCCTTAAACCAATACGCGTTTCTCGAATCTCTCCCCTGTTATGCTCGACTGCTGTGAGCAAAAATGACTATCACATATTGAAATTTAAAAAAAATGAAAGAAAATATGCAAAAACAAAAATTTGTTCCAAACTTGTGAAGATGACCAACTTTCCGAACAACATCCTTCAGAGAATGACATTAAACTCTACTAATGGCTACCATATCTTCATTGAAAAGATAAAGGGCATTGAGTTCCATTACGGCTAAGTTCCTGTTTTAACTCGTATATGAGTAATACAAGGGTTTCTGAACACTGCCTGTATTACAATCTTGAGCATATATTTCCTCCTATCTTATGGGTGACTGATAAATAATGAATACTAGAACATGTAAGTCGTCATCTACCGCAATATTGTTCATCGTCCCTGTGGGGACACTGAGCGATCCCGTCACACACGTACGAAAAAGCAACACAAACGCGATCTCCGCGACATTTGTAGGTTCCAGTCGGACATCTGAATTTCTCTATGAAAGATAAAAATCAATATCAATGCTTAAAGAAAGGCTTACTCTCGTCCTGTTTGCTAAGGGTATTTGTTTAGATTAAAATTGTAAAATAACTGTTTTGAGCCGAAATGTGATTCTGTACATGCGTAAGGAACATGTTTACTTACAGCGAGATTGGACTTTAGGGACCTTGCGGTATTGCCTGCGTAGAATATTTAATGAGCAGTCACTGGCTTCTAGTGCACATGTTTGCTGATTTTAAATGAAATCTAGCATATTCCAGGTAATATGAAGTTGTCACCGTTAAAGATTAACATGTGTGACCTAGCAAAAGTCAGTACAATACAAAAATGCCACTCCGAGGCGACTTTTTTATATCTCAGCAGTATAACACAATTTTTTATGACCAAAAAGTACATATCTACTCCTGGCATGTAATTTCCATAGCGTAATTTGACTTATACATTATCATGTCAATTTCTTTGTCAACAGTCTAATCACAATTTCCGCCGACGTGTTAATCATATGGATTAAGCAGAAATGTGGTCTGCCACATCTTCATAAAAATTGAATAATTTCAATCACTCAAATTTGAACTCGGTCCCCTCAATTCGTATAGATTTTCCATACGGGTTGACTACAGTGACCCTCCTTTCATTTAAACAGATCTAACATTCGTTAATGGATTTGTTTTACACTACTTTAAACTAAAAGGAACAATGCAACTAATGAGGTAAAATGGCAAAAAAATGAGGTGTTGTTGATATTTCATTATCATTTGTATTATATTACAAATATTATTATTGTTGTTGTTTTTGGGCTGTAAGTTTTGGCCGTGATAGTGGTGTTGTCGCTGTACATTTATAAGAGCACAGTGGAAATTTTCCATATCGGTTATTCTCTCATAGGATTTGATATAACCTGCACTGAAGTCTAATGAAGGTACTTTTACTTACCACATATGTGGCTCAATTCATCTTCTGCGTCTGCGCAGTCGTCGAATCCATCGCACAGTCGATGTAGTGGAATGCAATAACTGTTTGGACATTTATATGAAGAAGGATGGCAAGTCGTGTTTCCTTATAAAAGAACAATTTTTCTATTGCTTAGCTATTGACACATTGTAGTCCCATAGTATGACTGTATGTAATTTCAGAAACAATTTATTTAATTTTTCCGTAATAGTCTCGAAAAGGAATAACATGATATCCCATGTTGTTTTTCGATGGTCGTGAGTTTTCGAAAAGTACTCCTTTCACTCACATGTAGCCTTAGGGTTACACACCTTTCCTTGCTTGAGATTCATTATAAAAAAATTAAGTGGTGTTAAAATGTCTGGAAAGCATATTTGGAGTTATACATAAACGGCACAATCTTTAACAGCTGATGTAGACGTACCACAGTCTTTCAAATGTGAACCATCTCGACAGCCAGTCACATAGCCGTATTCGTCTAAGTCAAACACACACCAGTGCAGTTCGTCGATACATCTTCTATTCTCGCACTGCCTTGTGCCAGATGGACATTCCGAAGTCTCCCCCGGTGCAACGTCACACCCAACTTCATCCTCGGCCACCTCCTCTTCGCATTGAACGCAGTCACTTATGGCATCACAGCCAAGAGTTTGTGGCAGACAAGAACCATCGATGCATGTTATGGCATTACACATACCTGAAAGACCAAATGCTCTTTACGCTTCCAGTCATATTGCCGCTATATGATTTCAACTAGGAAAGATATGTTATTATTGCTTTTGTTGCAAAAATGGAAAAGTTTTTATTTATAATTTTTTATTGGAGTTATCAAAGAGATTTGAATAAATCTGAGAAAAAAAAACATTATAGAAGCCATTAAAGTACTAAACATTAGTCATACATTATCATTATCATGCGTCATGTCTGTTGTGCAAGGGTCTCAGTGGAAAAAAAAGGAAAAGTTACATTTTACATTGTGGAAACATCACCTACCATTTTCATCACAACCTTCTTCATCACTGTCGTCCAAACAATCTAGCTTGAAATCGCATCGCTGGTCGAGATCTATGCATTGTCCATTGTTACAAAGGAATGTTGCTCTCTCAGTACTGTTACACCCACTGAAATCTGCGATTAGAAACAATTATGTATACTAGTATATCGCTACGTCAAATCGTTTAATTGCAAAATATGCTTCATGTGCAGCATTTCTGTTAGTATTGTGACAAAGGCTTTCCCAGAATCGTATCAGTTTGTTGTATTCATCGTGCATTGCGTGTGGGTCCAAGCAGCTGTTCTCGGGATTAAGTGTGGAACCCAAATGGTACTAATTGACACATTCGAATCCAGTGACTATGACAGGTGTAAAATGAATACGTCAGTGGCAAGATTGATTGACCGAATTTTGAACATCGACGTACGGTGTGTGAAACTATCACGAAAGGTCAACTAACACAAAGAGTCTATTGACGAGATACTCACCACAGTCCAACTCATCAGATCCATCAACGCAGTCCCTTTCATGATTACAGTACTTCGTAAATGACAAAATTCTCCCATTGTCGCACTCGAACCCTTCTTCATGTAAGTTAGCTAAAGAAGGCAGAGGTTTGAACATGTGAGTTTTCAGTCAGCTTTATCCCACAACAAACTGTGTTACATAAAAAAACGTTAAACAAACAAAAACGAACGAACGACTAACACCATTTCAATAGTCGATGTCAACAGCAGCTAACGCAAAAAGACTATAACTATTGAGGACTTCTGTAATGGAAATTGTCTGTGAGTGTAAAAGTACGTAAATCGTTGGTAAATTTCTTTGAACTTTGCCTTCCTACACTTACGTAGTACATTGAACGACTCCGGTTATGATATATATATATATATATATATATATATATATATATATATATATATATATATATATATATATATATATATATATATATATATATCGAAGTATACAGATGTCCTCGAGGAAAATTACAGTGCTCAATGCAAAAAGCAGAGCGTTATAAATAAACAGATTACTTCAAGTACAAAGTAATGAAATCTATTACTTAATGCGCCAGTCAATGTAAACCCCCACCCCCCCCCACCTCGGGCGATACGGGAAAAATGTGGGGGATTAGACCGTGTGTGCCATGAAACTGTGCCCGAGGGGGTGGGGCAATTGCCTCGTTTTGATCCCCCTATTCCTTTGACGGACAGGCCCAGAAGATGTTCGTAAATAACTACGCATGCGCACGTATGCAGGGCCTGAAAATTACCCGAGGTCCCGGACCAGTGATTTTTTATCCCGAACCAGTACTAATTACCCCTAAAAAGTCCGCAGACCAATACAAAAAAGGAGCCAATTTATTTTGCAAGGGAATGTCCAGTGCTTTTCCCAGATTGTGTTCTAGTGTCTTTTGACAAAAATTAGAAACTACGTCCCCCCAAAATACCGAAGTTACTGAAACCATGGAGGTAGCAGAGACGCACTAAAGCCAGTTACACTAAAACCAAGAGCCCATTCCATTGAGAGACTACGTCTTTTAGCTACAAAATTACAATAATTATCGCGTCTTTAAGTCAATCAAACATTTAAAATTTAGTCTATTTCTTTCATCACAACATAAACTCTAAAGGAAAATCAGTTACTCTATTACAGTTTGCGATTCATGTTATGAGCCAGGCGATGTGCGTCCACTAGCCACTGCACTGACGGGCCACGTACGCGTACTCATTTTACATGTAAAATTTAATGTGGTAAAAACCAGACCATAGCCTCAGCTAAAAATATCAGCAACCCCAAAATTGTGTGAAAATATCATATCTCTGTCTATCAAAGTAGTATTTTGCAGTAAAATTCTCTGGAAGGAGTCTCATTACAACTTTCCGATCGTCCGTGGCAAGCAAGCTTCTGAATTTAGAAGGTCACCATGCTGAATTCCTTATATAGTCAAGACCCCCTAGCTCGATTGTAGTTGACCTTAACAAGAACCGCCTAGCTTGTCAAAACAGCGTTATGGCAATTTGCTGTTGCTATCAAAGGAAAAAGAAGTCCCTCTCAGATATTTGGTGTTTTCAACCTATTTTTTACAATTTAAATGGAAAAGAATCAACCGCTGGGCAATTGTAAAAATGAAGTGAACTTTATAGCAATAGTAAAAAGCATGTCAAGTGTGTGTACAAGAACTTGAGAAAACTACCAAGTAAATGTTTATGCAGTGTGTCTGTATTAAAAAGATTGGCAGTTTATACTGTATGTAAATCCCAAGCAAATCTGATAGAAATGCATATATAACATGAGTATGAGAAATGAATCATTCTTGTATTGCTATGCAAATTTTTTGAGGACCGGATTTTACCTTGGGACCAGTAAAAAAAAAAAACAGGTCACTGGTGCTGGGACCAGTGGGAAAAAACAGAAATTTTCAGGCCCTGGTAATGGTATGTTGTTGTTCAGAGCGGTAGCATGGCGAAAGGTGGCTGTCAAGGCCATGTGGGCCGGTAAGCAGCTTTTCAACTGGCTATTGATGAACGCGATGCAGCAATATTCAGAGGTGTGTATGACAGTATATTTGTGATTGATGGCTTAAATATCGATAACTAAATAAATGATTTTCATCTGCCGTGTATTCTTATGTTTTGGAAAACTGAACATACCATATGCAAAATTTCTCACATTTTCCCACGTGAGCGTGACATTTCGGATGTTCACGATGCGTCATCGACATGGTCCAGCACTAAAAAGACCTCCGGGTCAACTCTATTTTTGATAAAGCTTAAAGGGACAAAGTCAGTCATTTTTCATGAATTTTGTTTGATGCGATATACTACATATTTTGTTTGACATGTTGAAAGATACTGAATGAATGAGTGACCATACATATATTCGACCCCAGTTTTATAAAAATTAAGTAAAACCATCGCGAAAACGAATTAATGGTCATGACCATGAATTCATTTTTGCGATGGTTTGCATGTATCCTGTCTAAAACCGGGGTCGAATATAGCATGGTCAGCCATTCTTTCGGTATCTTTTGACATGTCAAACAATATAAGTAGTATCTCACATCAAACAAAATTCATGAAAAATGGCCGACTTTGTCCCTTTAAATTGCTTGTGTATTTGGAAAACATGTTCGGTCACGACGGGATTCCTTTTTATGTCCGCTAAATGTATTATCAAATTTATTCATGATGACCCATATAGCTAGGGAAACAGTTCTGTTTCACATTGTGATCATTCTGATCATCTGTTCTGTTGAGTTTTACACAGTATCTTTCTGCCGTGTATTGTGATGAATAAACACGGATCATTGTGAATTTTAATTCCTCTGCTTGTTTTAAATCAGTGCATGACTGATGTAGAATGTGTAATTGTGCTTGTAACATGAGAGCGAGAAGACAAAACAGCTGCACTTGTGAGATTGGACATCATGTATCTTGTTCATCAGCTTTAATTAGTTTATTGAGGCGACATGTCTTGTGTGATACATCTGGTGTTTTGATCTAACTAAATCATTTGTTCTAGCCTGAAATGTGTTTATGCCTGACAACATACAAGCAAACTAGACTGAAAAATATTGTAAATTTTTGCTCCAAAATAGGTGACGTGACAGTGACACCTCAACACTTTTATCTGGTCACAGTATAAGTGGCTGAAAAACAAATGCAAAAAGTATGTTATTTTCCTGGATCTATTTGTGTTGATTGTGATAGACATTTGTGAACAGCATAAATGTCACAAAACCCTGTTTTAAATGATAAAAATTGTTCTAAAGTTGAACATGAACTTTTTATATTGATGCAGGTTGTTTACGACATGAAAATTCCAAAGAGTGGTTGTGTGTAGGAATTTACAAATTCCCCACCCCCGTATGTGGGGGATTTACTTGGTTTAGGTGGGGATTTTCCGGATTGTCTTGCCCCAGGGGGTGGGGCATTTGGCAGATTTCACAGGACTAATTTCCAAATCCCCCACTAAACCCCGAGGTGGGGGGGTGGGGGTTTACATTGACTGGCGCATAAGTTTCATGCATCTTGCAATCCTCAGATAGAGTGAAAGGATTTCTAGCTCGACAGTCTTACATATATGATTGGGACGAAGCATTCTATTTGTAGGTAGTGTTAAAATTCGACAAATAATATTTGTTTTGGTAGCGACATTTTGAAACCAACTCAGAGCGTTTGTTTAACAGTGTAGATTTGTCAGCATTGATAATGTGCAGCTTTTCTGATATACAAAGATTACATCGCTTTACAAGACTTTGACATTTCATGGTCAATCATTGATAAAGCATTGAGCTACTCTGACATGAACAAGATATGAACAAGATATATATATATATATATATATATATATATATATATATATATATATATATATATATATATATATTATGTGTGTCTGTGTCTGTGTCTGTCTTGTGTGTGTGTGCATGCTTAGTCTTCACGCAAAAACTATACAATACCTACACGTAAAATAAAGGCTATTAATAAAAGGGACGTACGAAATATGGTAGGGCTTTTGGGGAAGAGAGAGAGAGAGAGAGAGAGAGAGAGAGAGAGAGAGAGAGAGAGAGATGAACTTTAACAATAAAACTATAGTTACCGCATTCATTAATTGGAATGCTGGATGTTTCGTAGCAGGATCTTGTTTGATCACAGGCGTCACTCATGTGAATGCACTCCCCACTTCGACACTCATGAAAATTCCTCGGACACTTGGCATTTCCTGGACATGAATGGGAAGAATTTTTCATGGGTAAAGTGGCATTTCTGAAGAAAATGTACAATCATTGCCAAGAAAGACGTCGGGAATCTCGGATTTGATTATAAAACAGTGTAAAGGTCATTATCAATCCTTTTGATCACAATTCAGCGCTACCTTTCCTGCTTGTATGAGTACAAGAGTAAAATCGAATATCATTTAGGGACACAATTTTAGACCGTGGTATAATTTGACGGTCAGAAGTTATTACATATTGATTGAAAAATTAGTAATCAAATATATGTACACAAGAAGGACATTTCCCGGGAATGACTTACCGTCCTCGTATGTGATCAATTTGAAAGTGGCATTTTCACGATCGGCTGTAAAATGGAACAATACTTTAATGACTTAGAGTCAAAACCAAAGAATAGTCTTTCATAGCAAATGTATTTTGGATAGGGCTTCATTTGGCTACACTAACAGGGTACTGTTATCGAGAATCGAGGGTGTAAGTCTCAATATGACGCAGCTTACATTGCTATGGTAAAGTGCGACGAATTCGGACGCGCACGCGCTTAGAACGTTTCTGCGCAGATTTAACTCCAGCCTGCCGCAAATGGGTTATTTTGAAGCGCATGTATTTAACATCACCTGTCATTGTTGTATTTGAACTTTTACCTAATTTTTTGACCCAGTCTCTTAGAAATACATGTGACCTATAATCTTGTCCTATTTTGATTCTCCCCTAGGAAGCTGGTTTTTATTCAATATGAGCGAAAAATTAACACTTCTCTCCCATTATCATAGCGCATATTACCCATTCACCTGGAGAAAAAGTAACGTGGTGACACCCATTTATTAAAAGTGTAAACGAAATGGTATTATGTCACGATTTTATTCGCCAAGTTTGGTCAAAATGACACCATTCAAAGCGACAGGAAGAAAGTTCGAACATTATATAGTGATATAATTTCGATATCGTCATTTTGTAATCGATACTTATGTTAAAATTTCTTTACAAACATCATGAAAACTATACATTCGATAGATATGGATATTAAGTCCTGGTATTTATTAAAATTAACTCATTTACTAAACGTTATATAATTGCTTTCTTTAGTTTAAGTGAATTATATCATTTTTATTTATTTCTAACGACGCCATTTTAACGTCCGTTTCCATGGAAACGAGCGTGGTGACCCCCATTTTTTATTTATTGTTTGCACTTGCAAAACTTCCAAGAATATTTGTGCAAAGTTTCAAGAAAATGACACCACAACCTAATTTTGACGTAATTCGTAGTCTTAGTAAAACTGGACTGTACATGTCTTTTTGAAGACGAACATTGGAAACCTGTAACTATGGGGTCTTAACATGCGAAAACATGTAACTAAAGGGCTATAAACATTCGAAAATCTGTAAGTATTGGGTCGTATAATGCGAAAATGTGTAACTACAGGGCATTAACATAGGAAACCAAGAAACTATACTGGGTCTTATCATGCATAAAATCTGTAACTACAAGGTCTTAACTAGACTTTGTTCAAGTTGGTGAATTTTCAAAAAGTAATTTCCAACAGTTTCTCTCGTGTCTCTTCTCTGTTATGAAAAAATCAGTTTTTCTGGCGATAGAGCGCGTTACTGTCGAGTCTGCGCAGTGCAGTGAGTTTCTACCGGGTGAAACTCCCCTATATCGCGTTCACCCCACTCCAGCCACTAACACGTTTCCGATGAAAACAGAACACAAATCATCGTGTTCACCCCACTGGCACATGCACAGATCACAGACTTGAACCATGTCTAGGTCGTAACATGCGAAAATCTGTAACTACAGGATCTCCTCAGAAGAGAATATTAACTTCGGGGCCGCAATATGCGAAATCCTGTTATTACAGGCTCATAACTTGCTTTACCATACACGTTTACTATTTGTTAAACCTCATGATATTTCCATAGTATGTTACCTGATTCAGATGATAAACGTTGTTTACAAATAAACAAGTTCCCTAGGTTCGCGTCGCACCTTACGTCATACCAGTGATCAGTGGAGTGGAAATTAGTAAGGTAGAGGGCGCCACAGTCTTGGTGAACACTGCCATCTGGTTGAGAACTGAAATGTTAAAAATTGAAATGATTGGTATACCATGTTGACATTTCGTTAGATACAAGATTAACTTGGCATGCCCAGAAGGAGATGGCAAGTCATTATATCCATCGGACAGCATACCACAAAACACCCTTGTCGCACAATATATCTGGCTGTTTTGGAAAGAAACGCTTGAGTTTGACAGAGTCGCATTATGATAATTCGAATATTAAATCTTCAAGCCAACACCATCCCTGCGGTAGAAATCGGTGCTTGTCTAACGGTGCTTTTCATTAAGAATACATAGCACGACACCTTTTAGGTAATGTTCACTTATTATATAGCTTATAGAATGGGTCAGGTATCCTTTATGTCGCCTTTTCCGTAAAGGTGGAATTATTCATGCTAAATTAAACTCCTGATACTTGCCCTGTGGTGCTCCAGTCATCATACAACAAAGCGCTACCATCTGTCCAAGTATACTGTCCCTCGTCTTGTCTATCAGACAATCCTGTTTTTAGCGATAATTCATAATTGCCTACTATTATTTATCAGTTAATTGTTACGCATGTGACTTCGTTGCACAAATATGGCGAAAGGTTAATACAAGTGACCTATCTTACGGTCCAATAAATGACGATGGCAGTCATTTCTACGTATGGTTCAAGAGTTAAAGTATCTCGCTAAACTTCGATATTGAATTTGGTGGTGGATTACCAATTGTCTGAAATCAGTATATATATAAACTCAAATAGTGACTTTTTAGCCGTCCTGAGCTCTAATACCTTGCCAGTGACGACAGGTATAGTTCTGTTACATGTGAAGTCGCGCAAAATAGAGAATAGGAATCTTAAGAAATTGCCAAGTTTGAAGGGGATAAAATTATTAATACCAGATTTTTAGCGTCGTGACTATAGTAGGACTTTTCAAAGTACCTGCACGTACCTATGTACACCCATGATTTTGGATGCCCTAACACATTAGAGTGGATGAACTTTGCTTCCGACGGGGACAAAATACTTGTCAGTGAGGCATTGTAATCACTGCATATTCGTTCCGCATCTGTCCATGTAAGTTCATATGGAAAGTCGAAGAGTTGATAACAGCTGCTATCGAAGAACGCCCACTCTTGGGGGCACGTTTCACCTGTAAATTCAATAAGAAAAACGTTAGTCCCTCTACTCGCACGAAATAATGAGGGAATTCAATGTGAGCTGTCGTATATCATTTTATCTCGGTATATCCTTTTACTCGAGCCTTCATGATTGCAAGCGAAATATAGAGCAGATAAGACTTTGCGCTGGCAACATTTGAATTGAAAATTAAAAAGTCTTGCAGTTTGACGAAACCATACCACTATCCGGGCAACTGACGAACAGAAGGGCGGTAACAATGTAAGCATCGATGATGAAGTGAGCGCAAAAAAGGTAATTTGATCTGAACTTAGCAGCCGAGCCATGATCATCGATGGCAATTGAAACTTAGATACAGTATACATGACAACGTCCACAGTTTTGGTGACAATGTGTCATTCCTACGAGAGTTGACGCTTTGTCTTCAAAAAATTTAAGTACCATACAAATTGTGCATTGTGAGCAGCTAGTGCAGAACATAAAATAATGTAAATATTTGAGGTAGAATGCACACCCAGAGACAAATATTCGAACTTCCAAACTTTTAAAGTATACTTTCGGCCTACCACTTGTAGGGGGTGGGGGAGCTCATTTTAAAATTTATGGTGTAAAGTTTTAACTGTCCCCCTAGAGATTCGCAGGGATGGCGTCTATTTTGATATTATATTGTCAACTATAAGTATTGGACAACTTGTTTCTGTAGTACCAAAATTTGCACAGTGACTCCTAATTTTCGTCTTGATTTTGAAAGAGAATGGTAGAAAGTTTGCTTAAAGACAGTTTGAACAAAAGTTAAAGTCTTTCATGTTCGATACACGAAATACCCTAGAGCTCATGACAGATTGAGTATCCAATAAAAAGGAATGCATTCTTCGCGATATCAGACAGACATACAACGTGAACACACTTCAAATCTACTCACTCGTAATTACATCAACCGAAAATGTTTCTATATCCTTGAAAGTGTACTCAGCCCAAAAGCCAACACTATTGTCGTCAATGCCATCTGATGTAAAGGTAACAAGCATCTCATTGAAGTCAGAAAGAATTTCCCCCGACGGCACGTTTACGTTACAAAATCTTCTTCTGGCTTTGTCATCGATAGTACTGCCACTATGGATTTCGACAAAATCTGAAAGGCAGTCTGCTGATGAACGGCCAATGTCGAGTTCGTGAAATACTATGCTTATGTACGAAGTGTCAGCAGCTCTCAATATCCAAGAGCACCGCATCTTTTCTGGGTATGGTACGGGAAAGTCACGTGATGTGATGATGCCGCTTGTGAATTTCGAACACACCAGGTGCTTCAGGCAGACCCTTGATATATCTTGACAGTGTAAGACCTCTGCAAAAAGTTTTAATTGAGTGTCTTAGTCGACAAACTGAATACTGTGTATCTCCACATGCTTTTGGAAGTAAAACAAGAAAGTCCAGTTGACATTAAAGACAATAACAGTGAAAAGATCATCAAAAGTGACAGCTACTGGTCCTTTAAGTTAAAGGGGAAGTTCACCAAGGATGACTTTTACATATGTGGTAGCTCTGTGGTCATTTACCCAGGAAAAACTATTTTCACCATTTATAACTTTCAATATTTTCTACAAAAACCGATAAAATAGCACAGGAAGTTGTCCATGTAATTTGAATCATGGGAAAAAAGCTCCAAGCTTGGAGCTTGCATAATGTGATATGGAAGGGACCATTTCCGGACGGGTATGGCCCCCACATTGTCCACTCACAGTAACACAGTAGTAAACAGCAACACAAAATCTGACAGTGGACAGTTTATTATAAGTGAATCATCGTTTATGCAAGGATACTCAATATAAACAAAAGTTATGTAAATACGCACAGCCTGGTTTAAGCATGGGTGGGTAGACAATGCCATACCCATGGGAAAATGGTCCCTTCCATATCACATTATGCAAGCTCCAAGCTTGGCGCTTTTTCCCATGATTCAAATTACATGGGCAACTTCCTGTACTATTTCTATCGGTTTTTGTTAAAAATCTTGCGAGTTATAAATGGCGAAAATAGCTTTTCCGGCGTAAGTGACTACAAAGCCAGCACATATGTCAAAATACATTGATTATTACGTATTTTTGTAATACGTGCATACACGTTTATGGGTGTACCTGGAGTTTGAAGTTACCTTCATCTAAAACAATATGATATTCCCAAGAAAATGATTCCGATACTGCAACAAGGTCCTTCCAATGTGGCAACCAACCACAGATGCACTGACGAACATATCTGTTGTAGAGGAGGTAACGGAAGCTCCCTTCATAAGGATCCGTATCCAAAAACCAAGATTCACAAGTCTCTCGGTCATATCCGTGCAATGCGTAGAAATTCGTCGGGAGGAAAAAACGATGAGTCATGTATGTTTCTGCAAGAAATAGGTCTTTGGGGAGAGAAGTGGTTTAGTATGACTATGACAGTTTGACGAGAGTGAAAAGGAAACTAAATTTGTGAATAAAACAGTGTGACTCCAGAGTCTGTGTTTAGGTTGTCTTCAGCTTGTGATTACAAGTGGTTTCGAAATAGCAAACTATTCAGTTTACTCACGCGGAGGTTGATTCATATTGTAGCAGGTGAAACAATATGAATCCGATTTGCTTCTTTCCACAGAAGCCGACTCGAATTAACAATAATTGAAATGCGTAAATGATGCTTAAAAATGGCTTCCAACAAACAATATATATATATATATATATATATATATATATATATATATATATATATATATATATATATATATATATATATATATATATATATATATCTACATATATATGGCTCAGTGGCTAGGGTAACAGACTCACTATCACAGGGTGGTGAGCTCGAGACCCGGTTCAAGACCCAGTATAGGTCCAGGATAACGGACTCACTGTCTGAGGACGGTTAGTTCGAGACTCCAGCATGGTGTTGTGCCCTTGAGCAAGCTTTTTTAATGAAACAACTTTACTCCTCAGTGCTCGATTGGTTAATGGGTTATGCATACCTCATCCTGTAATTGGGCTAACGCCCGTTGGATGATGGACTGATGGACTGATAAAATATATATATATATATATATATATTTTTTGCAGTGGAAGACCATGTGGTGAAGTGGACGGTGATACACAGGAGAGTGAACACCTGGTAGCTATGCAGATAGTGAAGACACTAGCGAGGAATACCTTGATCATTGTTTGCAGTAGCTGTATTTGCATATGAAAGAAGGAACTGGAGAACAAACTCAACATGGATAAGTGAACTGGTCAGTGGCTGCAGTGGAAAATTGACTTTTCAATATAGCAGTCCGAACCGGAAATTTCCCGGAAATTTCTTTGCACCTAAGTGGCCAGCTAGCACAGAGTCGTGTCCAAGCCTCATTACTTCATTGCGAAATTTCTTGGGCACCAGTAACTGTGTGAACATCAGTCCCTGTTCTATCTTTGGCGATTGAAATTCCCTATAAATCAACCCTTTGCTCATAATAAAACGGGACTAGTTACTCAAACCACTCACTCTCTCAAATACCTGACTTCACCAAATCTCGAACTTGTTTCAAGCTTGGGTCAGTCTGTTGTGCTTCTTTGAGCACTTCAACAGTAAGTATTTCCTTTCCACACTCTGACACTAACATAGGGTGAACTGACTTCCCCTGGGCTATTACCTGAGCTCTAGCTGCACAGCTTGTACCACTTCAATCCCACCATTTGTTTCATGCACACTTGCATCAGAACTCACATGGTTCACACACAAACGGGGATTAGGATTTCTGGGCTCTCTAGCTCCGTCAATATTCCCTATGATTAAGTCATATATCGGTGTCTGCATACACAATGCATCGACCTCACCTTGATAGTAGGGTGTGCTAATATTTAGTCTGGCCACTGGAGCTCTCCTACAGGTACCGTCTATCATTACACAAATCCGGACCTCCCCCCGTTAGCTGAGTAGATTTCACCAAATCACTCCTCACTACCACACCACTACATCCACTATCATGCAGTACTTTTATGATGACATCATTGATGATGCCTTCAACAACTGGCATACCACAAACTGTTGAATTAAGACGTGACATGCTGGCAACACAAACTATAGGCATTTCGTGACTACATTTCAAAACTACTTTGTCCTTATCACTTAAACATGGACGCCTGCCCTTTTCTAGTTCTTTCGACATTACACATGTTGCTGATACCTGCTTAACTAGGGAGTCAGTTGATATGGAAGTTTCGTCACTGTCTACTTCCACTTTCAAGGCAGCAGTCTTTACAGACTGACGACTAAACCCTGACTCCTGCAATGAGCAATTAGATGAACAACTTTACTACACTTGAAACATTTCTTTGATTCTTTCTTTTTATCCTGACCTTCTTGACATTGTTTACTGGACGAGCCCCTAGGACTCTGGAAATTACTATTTGAACTCCCCTGGATTTTCTTGTTAGATGTAATTTGTCTAGCTCTCTATGTCGATCTGCCAATTTGACCATTTCTTGGATGTGAGACGGTGCTCTTTCATGCAAAAATAAAGCAAGCTCAGGTGAACAGGTGTTCAGAAATTGTTCCCGCATGATGAGATCTTGTAGCCCTTCAAATGATTGCACCACATTAGACATTTCAATCCATTTTTGTAAGTAATTTTGAAGTCTAAGGGAGCCTTCAGTAATTACAGGGGGGGGGGTGGGCCGGGAAATTTCGCGAACACCTGTACCGTAAAATGTGACCCTCCCCCCAATCCTCCTGTCTAAAATGTGACCCTCCCCCTTGTCCGACATTCTAAAACTTGACCCTCCCCCCCAACCACTGCGGTATTCTCCCCGGGAATAACTAAAACAGTATCAGCTAATTTATATAACAATTGGTTCAATTGTTATGTTAGGGACAAATTACAGAGGGGAGGGCTGGTGTTTTTGGAGGGACAGTCGCAATTTATCACGCAAGAATTTTTGAAGAGATATGGTATTTCAAACAGTTTAGGGAGGGTCACCATATTTTGTGCAACTATAAGAAGGCAAGATGTAGCTGATTTAGTGCTTCATCCAAAAATATCAAATCATAATACATGGAGTCTATCAGGCAAATTATTGACAATTTACCCCCACAAAACATGCTATATCTGTATTTTATATATGTTTGATAATGTATTTAAATGTACTTTGCTTGAATAGGGAAGTAAAATGAACATTTGTGTACAAGAAATTGATTTCTGAATTTCATCTAAAAAGTTGGTTCACTATCCATGGTGTTTATGATGAAATTATGAATAGTTTTTTCCAATACAAAAATAGGTTAATCTTTGCATTTGTGTACTCTTGATTATTGATATTAATTTTCTTGATTAGACTAGAGTGGTTACAAGTCTATGGTTGTGTAAGAAATTTGATTTTGGAATTTCACCAAATGTCATTCAATACACTATGCATTGGGGTCTATGATGAAACTATGAATAATTTTTTTTCAGTACAAAATTAGATAAATCTGTGCATTTATGCATGCTTGGTTATCTAGATTATTGTTCTTGATTAGACTACAGTGGTTACAAGTCTATGGTTGTGCAAGAAATATGATTTCGGAATTCCACCAAAATGTCCATACACTATGCATTGGGGTCTATGATGAAACTATTTTAATTTTCGTTTAAGTACAAAATTAGATAAATCTGTGCATTTATGCATGCTTGATTATTCACATTATTGTTCTTGATAAGACTAGAGTGGTTACAAGTCCATGGTTGTGCAAGAAATTTGATTTTGGAATTTCACCAAAATGTCGATTCACTATGCATTGGGGTCTATGATGAAACTATGAATAATTTTTTTTTAGTACAAAATTAGATAAATCTGTGCATTTATGTATGCTTGATTATTAAGATTATTGTTCTTGATTAGACTAGAGTGGTTACAAGTCTACGGTTGTGTAAGAAATTTGATTTTGGAATCTCACCAAATGTCTATTCAATATGCATGGCGGTCTATAAGTGTGTGCGTATTTTGTTGCTGATTTCCTATTCAGGAAATATCACAAGGACAATCAAAGGTTCGGCCACAAAATCAGCTTCTGTCAAAGTGACCCTCCCCCGAAGATAGGTTTATAAAAAGTGACCCTCCCCATTGAACTGTTTTCTAAAAAGTGACCCTCCCCCCAATTCCCCTGGCCCATCCCCTGTAATTACTGAAGGCTCCCTAAGAACAAATCGTGTCGCATTTTCATTTCCCTGCTGCTTTGCTGTGCGAAACTTCCTTCTGAACCCTTCTTCATTTAAATCATACCTACGGAACAATGCTGCTTTCACTTTCTCGTACACCATAGCATCATCCAAAGGCATACAAGTATACACAGACAGTGCCTTGCTGGTTAACAGTGCACTAAGACAAACAGCCCATGTACACGGCTCCCATTCTTGACTCCTAGCAAACAATTCAAACCGTACCAGATGCATCCATGTCATCCTTTCCATTATTAAATTCAGGCAATTTTGGAACTCTAGCTTTGGTAGTACCAGTTCGAATAGTTTGAAAATCCTTTTTATCTTCAGAGCTGCTATTTTCAACTTTAGTTTTTCTAATTCAAACTCTCTTGTCTTTTCTTGTTCTGATAACTTTTGTCTTTCAAAATCCAAAGTTTGTAAAGCAAGTTCCGTTTCTCTTTTTTCAGCTTCTCATTTTGCATGCCTTTCATCACGTGCGATCTGTTGCTGCTCTCTAATAAATTCAGCAAGCTCTTGGCCCTATTCCAACTTGCTTGAGCTCAACTATATCCATTGTTAAATTGCGAAACTATCTTGATTTCACGTTTCACACTTTCACAAAAGATTGGCTAATTTGGTCCCCTTTTATAAACTTTTTACAACCAGTGATTTTCCACATGTTGTCAAATAGCCAATCCCACCACTGCCACCAAATATGTCTCAAGGCTTGGTTGTTTTTCCGATAGTGCAGAAGTCCGCCTACTCAAACCTTTGTGACTGGGTTCTTTTCTCTTTGGGACCCCCATTGAAAGTGTCAAATCAAGACAAACAGGTTTCCGAGTTTATGAGCGTATTTATTTCCGAAGCTCAAATCATATGCATATGGTACTATATAGCACCCAAAATATCTTGACTGCTAAGCAGACAACAGGGTGCACTGTATGTATGAAATATATCAGAAAATAGAACGACACAACACAACATAAAACCGTAAAGGCAACACAAGGACATAGAACATGTAACGAGTTACAAACGGGTGGTGGTTTCATACAACTTGCCCTACTCTTGCTAATGGCACAGTCCCTCTATATACATGGAACCTAACCAACGTCTCCAAAATGTTCGTTAAATTTGAAAAGTGCAAATTTGCATGCCACTAGAGGGACTGTGCTAATGGCTTGTTGCAGGCTGTCGAGTCCTTGGCAGTTCAATATCACACGGTTGCACACAGTGTCTCAATGTTCAGGCTTGCTCACAGTGTCTCAATGTTCAGGTTTACCCAAGGTGTCTCTCAGAGTCCACGTCCAGCGGATTCACCGGCATTGTTAATATTCGAGCGGACAAGGAGGTCTTTGAGGTTAACATTGCGTCGATATGATATAATTGGCATATTAGGGATGGCTTCTTTACATCTTGATGACTTATGGAGTGTTGGGAGGTTCGAGGACATGATGAATTTCAAGTTAGGGTGACGGGGATTATATGTCGAGACTAGTGGGATGCGACAGTCTCCCTGTTTGTTTTTGTACTGAAGGAGAGCCGGCCTGGGGATTGATTTTGCTCTATTTATTTGTTCTTTGACGAGGTTGTGAGGGTAATCCTGTTCAATCAGCGATTGTTGTAGAATGTTAAGGCGTGTATCACGCCATTCTGGCTCCGAACAAATGCGACAAATGCGTATTGCCAGGCCGTAGGGGACACCTAGTTTCATATGTCTGGGGAGTGCTGACTGAAAATGTAAATATTGATGGGTATCAGTTGGCCTTTCATACAAGTCCGTCATGATTTTGCCATTGTCATCAGCGTGGACTCTAACATCTAAAAATGGAATGGAAGTTTGAGAGTCTCCATGGTGAATTTTCCGCTCGAATATTAACAACGCCAGTGAATCCAGCCCCGGTTTCACCAAATGTCAATCTACGAGGGTTGCAACATTTGCAAATATACCCTAAATACATCACAGTTCCAAAGCATGGTCAACAAGAAAATATACACAATCAGAAATGTCATCAACTGCAACAGCAAAAACATCGTATACCTCCTCACATGCCAACGCTGCCATAAACAATATGTCGGGGAAACTAAAACATCTCTCAGACTTCGTTTCAATAACCACCTCTCCTCAGTGCATCATAAAAAAATACCCCGGTCGCCACACATTTTAATTCTGATCAACACAGTATCAGTGATATTTCAATAATTGGCATCATACAAGCCAATAAACAGGATGACAAACTACGCAAACATTTAGAATCACAATGGATCAAAAAACTTGACACAATGTCCCCAGCTGGTCTAAATATTCGCCCAAAATTTATGTAGCCTTCAACAGCGCCCCCACATACCAGCTTTTGAATATTTGAAGGGACCCCCCCTGGACTTAGCTTCAGCGCGCCAATTTCCAGCTCTCGGCGTAGGTCCAGACAGTTTGGACCGTACTCACAACCTCGAGGTTAGTCTCTCTTCTGTCATTTATGTACATTTACAGATTTTCAGATACTTGTAACTCCACATTGCTCGTTTTCCTATATAATTCAACCATTGTAATTTTTAGTCTCTCTCCTGTCATTCAGGTACATTTACAGATTTTCATAGACTTATAACTCTACATTGCTCGTTTTCCTACACAATTCAACCATTGTAATTTTCATGTTCGTACTTTTTATTGTAGAAAACACCTGAAGAAGCTCTAAATTTAGAGCGAAACATTGTGTTTGAGGTATAATAAATACGTTTGGAACCTAACAACCAGGTGTGGTAGTGTGTGTCAACCTAAGTTTCTTATATATATATATATATATATATATATATATATATATATATATATATATATATATATATATATATATATATATATATATATATATATATATATATATATATAGTTATATATATATATATAGTTATATATATATATATGTATACATGATGCGTATCGATTATGTGATGCGTGTCAACAAACATTTCCAAAGGGAAAGGTTGGTATGGTGCCACTGGGGAAAATGCCACTATTTGACACCCCATTTAAGAGGGTCACATGGCTGTTGATTTGATAGGACCTATAGACCCAGTGACAGACAAGGGGAACCGTTATATTCTAACAGTTGTTGATTATGCGACCCGTTATGCTGAAGCAGTGCCACTGAAAAGGATTCGAATTACAACTGAAGTTGTGGCCGAGGCATTGGTAGGAATATATAGTAGAGTAGGAATACCAGAAGGCATTTTGTCTGACTTAGGCAAACAATTTGTGTCGGATGTCATGAAAGAGGTTAATCGGCAGTTGTCGATCAAGCAATTGACTACAACCCCATATCACCCAGCATGCAAATGATTAGTTGAATGATTTGATGGTGTATTAAAATCTATGCTAGGAAAATGTGTACAGAGCGACCTAAAGATAGGGATCGGTATATTGGACCACTCTTATTTGCATACAGGGAAGCCCCACAGGAAAGCGTCTAGGGTTCTCGCCATTTGAGCTCTTATATGGACGTACAGTCAGGGGACCCATGGCAATATTGAGACAATTGTGGACAGGGGAATCTACTCCGCCTGATGTAAAATCTACATATCAGTATGTGCTTGACCTGAGGGAAAGACTAGAGGAAACTTGCAAATAAGCCCGTAAGGAAATGGCACTACTGACCACACTAAACTCCGCTGGACGTTGACTCTGAGAGACACCTTGGGTAAACCTGAACATTGAGACACTGTGAGCAAGCCTGAACATTGAGACACTGTGTGCAACTGTGTAATATTGAACTGCCAAGGACACGACAGCCTGCAACAAGCCATTAGCAAGAGTAGGGCTAGTTTTATGAAACCACCACCCGTTTCAAACTCGTTACAAATTCTATGTCCTTGTGTTGCCTTTACGGTTTTATGTTGTGTTGTGTCCTTCTATTTTCTGATATATTTCATACATACAGTGCACATTGTTGTCTTCTTAGCAGTCACGATACTGGTGACTGTCTCTTTATGATATTTTGTGTGCTAAAGTACCATATGCATATGATTTGAGCTTCAGAAATAAATACACTCATAAACTTGGAAACCTGTTTGTCTTGATTGGACACTTTCACTGGGGGTCCCAAAGAGAAAAGAACCCAGTCGCAAAGGTTTGAGTAGGCGGACTTCTGCACTATCGGGAAAACAACCAAGCCTTGTGACATTATATATATATATATATATATATATATATATATATATATATATATATATATATATATATATATATATATATATATATATATATATATATATATATATATATATATATATATATATATATATATATATTCCAAAGCATAGAATGTCTTCTCGGCAATTTATAGAACGACATTAAAGTATAGCCGAATTTGCTTCAATTATAAAGTAGTAATATCTCTAACTAAAACTGATGATGCGTCTCTACAAACGTCAAACAAACTTGCTAGATGAGTGGGTACCGTACTGGGTGAGTAAGTATCGTAGGTTGCGAGTTAGAATCCGACATAACAAATACTGAACACCCCCAACAACAACAACAACACAATAACAATAACGACAATAACAATACACACACGTAGTGAGTTGTGTCTGCAGATAAGTAGGCATGTATGTAGGTGTATGTGTGTCTGATAAGCTGAGGGTGAAAAAGTGTATGGCCAGCGTAACTCACCTCTCTGTGACGATTCGTATGAAAATAAGTCTATGTACACCTGCTGTGATAGCATAGGAAAGTCGTCGTAACTGTTTAATTCAATATCAACAAATTTTGCATAAATTTTTGGTGGTAAATGCATTCGGTTATCCGCAGGATACATCTGAAATTAATAACATTTGCTTTAAAAGCACACATAAACACGTGGCAACAATACTACTCCAAACTCGAGATGCATCGAAATAGTAAATCCGATTATTATACATCTACAATCATGCATTGAGAACCATAGAATTTTGCGTGCGCTAAAAAAGCCATACGGAACGCCCGTTCAGTAACACGAATGGTTTCCAGGCGCCCCTCCCCCTGCGGCTGTATCTGCGCATTCACTGTTGAACGGTTTCAAGGGACCCACTGGACGAGTGCCAGAACATTTCACGCATGCGCTCTGTACCGTACGTACCACGGGCCTTCTGTTGACTGGGTAGTTTGTAAAATTGTAGTTTATGATACGTTCGGACGTTCTGTTCTGTAGCCTTATCACTGGTGATAAGGCCAAGGAACAGAACGTCGGTATTCAATGTAGCATTGACAGTGAAGAGGCATGCAATAAAAATATTATTGCCTGAATACATGGGTTATGTGCCCTCGCAGCAGGAGACAATTTGCCCTCCTGGCGTCGTGCAAATTGTCACCTGCTCTTGGGCACATAAACCCATGTATTCAGGCAATAATATATAATACACTGATCACCGGGGGTGCACTCCCAACATCGACATGCGGGATTGTGCCACCCTTATTTAAAACATCCATGCACACTTAAAAAACTGATGCATGTTCACACATTTCTGGTCACAAGACAGGAAATATCTTGAGGTCATTTATCATCTCTCAGTTGCAAGTGAAGGTTTTCGTAAAGCACGGGGACATTGCCTAAGTAATCGACTCATGTTTAGTTTTTTTTCGGATGAAAAGTCGACCTATTTTTATGTTTATGCAAAATGGTGTTTCATTCGGGTGGAACATACCCGTACACTTTTACATGTGAGCACCCCCTCCGAAATACACTACTTTGGCAAATATGTTAGGCCTAAAAAGTCCTCGGCTGAAATTACGGCTTACAGAATTTAAGTCAGGGCATGTATATATAAAAAGGTCACTAAAGAACTTTGACATGAAGATTACTGAATGAGAATGTCCGTCAATATATCATGAACATAACATTTAGACTACCTATCAATAGAGTATGTTCATGCACTATGTAACGAGTGACCAAAAATTTGCATATTTTTTAAATGAGTTAATAGCCGGCCTATGTCTACGCATAGACCCTCGAGAAAAATCTACGCCCTTAGATAAATCTCCTCCACAATATTTCCTGTTATTTGGAAACAAGATTTGAGCCATTTAAATGAAATTCTTTGTTTGCTGTCCTTGGATTTTTGAAAGACCTACCAGCCAGCCAGCCAGCCAGCCATGCAGGGAAAAACAAACACAGACAAAAAACACAAGTGTATTAACATATGCTCAATTTTTATTTGGTTTCTTTTGGCAAAATAATATTTCTATTTCTAATAGTGTTAACATTGTGTTTGGTTTCTTAATTTTCTCTGAAAAACTACCAGAACGCGGACGGCAAACAAATAATTTTATTTAAAGGTATACAGTCACCTGTAATCTAAATGTGCCCATATATGGTCAAAGGGGCGTTCCTTGGTATTCAAAATACCCATGTGGGGGCACTGTTTTTAAAAAGCGACCACCCGATTAAAATCTGTGATTGGTTAGATTTTCTCTTTCCATGGTAACTGTGGCAAAATTAGAACAGGTGACAGCATACCTTTACAGCGCCTAAGAGAAAGCCATCTTGACTGGCACTGTAATATGCGCTTGCTTCAAGTTGTCGTACCAATGTTAAGATAGAAGTTCCTAACCTGATAATAATCTCGATTCTCCAATCCGGAAGTCCAAACCACACTGTCGTTGCTCTGGGCAATTTTGAAGGATGCAAATGCTCTGATCATCGTTAAAAAATCCACAACCTTGACAGTAACGCCAGCAATTGTTGTAACAGTATCAAAGGTGATTTGAACAAAGTCCCTCGTGACGTCGGAATCACTAGAAAACAACTGCCAAGTGTACAAGGAACCATGTTCCCCCGAAAAGACGCCTTTCATTTGTAATGAAGGGAGATATTTTGGGTCTAGCTCTTGGATGTGATATCTATCATACCGCTTGCTCTCACGTTGAGTCAACAGGAGTGGTTGGATCATCAAATCGTTCCCATTCTCTGAGTCAATTCGGAAAATAATTTGCTTTACCAGTTTGTCAACGCGAAAGTCGAAATTTTAACTTTTCAACGCCCAAACTTGCGAACAACTTGAATTTCAGTTTTGGTAAATGCCAGGAAAATTGCTTCTTTAATCAATCAAAACAAACTGTATAATCCTGATTATTAACTGATTGCAATATTATATTGATTATTGATTATCATATTGATTATGAATGGACAGTTTACAGTGTATCAGCAAAAGTTTACGACTTTGCTTTCGGCGTTCGCATTAGTTTGATTTGAACGATCCCCGAGAAAAGTGAATAAATGATATTTATCGATTTGAAAATTTATGCATACCAAACACGAAAGCATTTTCAAAGCTGGTATTGGTGTAATGGAGAGATGTCATGCTTCATTTTATGATGAAAGGGGTTCATTAGTTTTAATAGAGACCCACTTCTGGCCCACTTCGTACGGCCATAGTAACTGAACATTGTTTTTTCTCGATCTGGACCTCGAACACTCGATTGTAAAATGTCACTGATCATATTCATTATTGACGTATGATTGTGTATTTGCTTCAGTCGATTTTGTCTAAACAAAGTTACTTTGACAGTAAAACACTGCAAGGAATTTAAATGATCTTAGTGTAGAAAAAAATACTACACGTATGGTCGTAATGACTTGCAGTTTTTATTCAATTCGTAATATGTACCAAATTTTACCTCTGAGAGACTGTTTATAATGAACACGATTGGAACTAATTTGGGATAATTGGATCTTCATATTTTTCAAATTTAAAAGTATTGGGTGCTCTATAGCTGAATGTCGCAATATCACAAACTACTCATAAAAACAAGTGCATAGCGTTAAAAGAAAAGTAGATGAGTTTACATTAGAAGATAAAACTGACATTATTCCACCATCCAATTATCTCAAATTAGTTCCAATAATGTTAATGATTTATAATCTTATATATATTCCTTTACGACAAACCATAATGGTATTTACATCTCTAGCTCTTCAGTTTTAAGATCCTTTTGCTCGTTATTGTGATTTGATATATTTTCACTCATTCTTTCAGTCAAGAATTCTTCAAAATAAGGTTATATTTGATGACATATCATGCGGATTTAATCAACAACACTAAAGTCATAGCTTACCGTGAACGGGCAAAGGCGTACAGAGCACACTCAATAACTGCCTGCGGCCAATATGAGCATGTCTGGTAGAAAAGGCGAATGGGTTTTCACAACCACGTTGAAAAAATTGTAAAATTGAAGAGGATCCGACTTGAAATGTCCTGTTCCCCATTCCCCACAATTGTCGACATTTGGAGTCTTGAAGTCCGAATCGCATGGAATTTTCGATGTCAGGTGACGATGCTAAGGAAGCATTACGCCCCTTGCATACCTCCTGAGCTTCTTCGTATGTGTACATACCTTCAACAACGAACGCAATACCTGTAGAAAATACAACAAAGAGCGTTTTGGTCTCCTTCCCTTCGCCTCCACATTTAAAGTTTTAAAACCAATATTTAACCCAGCAACGCAGTGTTTAAGTTGTCGTATGCACGTGCTCGTCTATAGAGCACCCACCTTCTTGGCAATTAAGACAATCTAGAATCACAGAGCTGCATATTTAACGATGCGCACATACTAAAACCATGTGTTAAAATTGAATGCCAGCCGTTAAAGGGGCTTTATACGTAACAAATACTGAAATCTAGTAAATTTTTGGCAGAAATTCTAGTCCTCGGGGAGGCCCAGCACATAGTGGTAGTCCACAATAATAAATATAAAAAAACTTCATGTATCACCCCTTCAAATAAATCGTAAATATTTGTAGACCTTTCGTAAACTTTGCAATAAACTTGGAATTACATGAGGGGTTAAAGTTTTGCACGAAACTTATATCAAAGTAATATTAGGTAAATCAATTTGTGTCTTTTTTTACATGTTATAAAGCCACCAGGCTGCCTGACCGACCGTACTGTCGTTTACAATTTTGTGAAGAGAAGTTCTACCTGCAACATTACAAATAAAACAGTAATGTCGGTTTTTGAGAAGAAGATTGGTACATGATTACATGTTGGTGTGTTATTTACTTGTCTAAATATGACCGCCAAACCACAGAACAAGTTGATTATATGGTTCATAAAACTGTAAGTAGATTAACTTATTTGCAAAAGGATCGAAAAGGGTAAAAAAATTTGTTGCTTTTTGATAAGATTTTTCAATTTTATCGTCAGTAAACAGAACGATTGCAGTTGTATGTGAGTCAGTCGAATCCACTCAAAGCTGTGGGTCAGCTTCAACCGACGTGACAAAAGAACACAAAGAGTTTCAAGAATATTAAATCGTACGTTATACCATACATGACAGTGAGCAATGCAAATCAATGGGTAAAACATGGGCTATGGACAAGTGAATAGCACGGTTAGGTAAATTTACTTCTTTGTCAGGGACTTCTGTTTCACAACCATACATACTTCACGAGCGTTATTAATTATAACAATACAAACCAGTTTTGCAACATTACATAGGTGTTAAGTTTGGCTCCCGGCAAACGCCAACTTTTCTTTGATTGAATTGATAAACAGCAACAAGTAGGCTTGTATGGATCACAAAGGTACAATGTATACATACGTGTCTCACACAGGTCTCCGCTAAAGCCAGCTTGGCACATACACGTGAAGTGATCGATGATTGGTGCACACGATCCTCCATTCTGGCACGGCTGGTGGTTGCAAAGATCACGCAATGGATATGCTAAGTAAAAGAAAGAAAATTTTTGTGTTTTAATCAATATTTAATAAGCTTATGTGTTGCAGCAAACGAAGGTGGTTCTTCAATTCAATATATGTTTACGGCAGAAAGTTACTTTGACGATTGTAATCTCTACCATAAGACGTTTCATTTTTTTCGAACAATGACACCCGTGTCCATGTTGATTTCGCCGTTTTTTAAGCGATAAATTTCCCATACCCTAGGTGGTAGTTGTACATGTGTCCTGTAATGAGAGGGTGTAGACGGCAAGGGAGCAATTATTTTGACCTATCTTTGTTAGGTGACATGTTAGGTGAGTAATAATCACCCTTTAAAAGCGAGTTTATGCACTCATTAGAATATGGCAAACATGGCAAAAGGCGTTGCAGTTATACGCGTGTGTAAATTTCGATCCGATGTTGGCAGGGATCTCAAGTAACTAGTCAGTAAGGGCCACATGTCATCGTGCACATTCTCACAGCTGTCTTCTAGCGCTGCAATCTGTTCCTCGACTGCTCTGGCAAGCGCTTACGGCTTTGGCAGAGTTAATAAGGAGTGAGGAGGGGTTGATGATTCATCAAATGGATGCATCAAAAATACTCATCTCCGACTTCTTGATTGCACACAAAATTGCTGATCATTCTCCTTTTCTGTTATTAAGGTAGTATGCGCCTCGAAAGTGGAAACTTAAACTTTTGCTCAAACTTTCCTTAAGGAACCTTTCAACCATTCTCTTTCAAAATCAAGAATAAAAGTCGAGAGTCACGTGCAAATTTTGGTACGAGAGAAGCAAATAACTTCAAATTTGCTGATATTTAGAAATTCATAATGGCTGCCCATGTTAACTCAATGGAGACATAAATTAAGTAAGTGAAAAGTTTTCTTACACCAAGAGCTTTCAAATGAACCCCCTAAAGTGGTAAAAGCTTGAGAGTTCGAATTTCTGTTCCCGGGGCGCGTTCTACCGTAAAGGTATTATAAAGGAACACTACATTTTCATTCGTCTTCTTAGGATCCAAGTTGAAATGCAACCAATTGAAGATCTTTTGTAATTTGGATCCCTTGGGAAGTGGTGATCAAAAAAGCCGGAGTAATATCTTAAAGATGTTAGTTTCTACGTTTTTACTGCAAGGATTTGAACCACAATATATTAGTCCTTTGTGCCCTGTGGGCACAAAGTACTAATGTGATGACGCGGCCTCTGTTGTTGCATACAGTGGGCCGTATGCTGTGGACGCAGGTATCTCAGAAACGCTTCAGTAACTTTTTCTGAAATTTGGTCTGGTGGTCACTTGGGCATGTATCTCAAACGGTCTTTTTTCTTTTTTTGATTGAATCATTCAAAAGTCACTTTTTAGCTTTTTTCTGAAAACCACTATTTTCAATTTTTCCTCAAAACCACTGATTTGATTATTGTGATATTTGGCATGGGTGTTCGTATAGTTGCAATGCCGTCAGAAATGTTCAAAATTTGGTGATACATGCCTTGTATTATTTTTAAACAATATTTTTATTTTATTTTGCCTCGCTTTCGTTAAAGCTACCGTATGCGCATGCGCACAACTCTAGGACAATTCTGAGTTGAAGAATCGAATCGGACGCCATCTTGTTTCTCGTTCTGGGTACATTTTTTACGTCGTGATCGTTTCACTGTGTATTTCAACATATTCTATAGTTATGAAGTTGACAGTGATGCACTTTTGCGGCTGTCGTGTATTTTTTGGTACGAAAGGCGCTTTTGATCGACTGAAGAATGATGGCCTCCGTAGGCGATAAACACCGGTACCGGCAGGCATATCAGTTCTACTGAGGAAGCAATCCACTGGCCCGTATAGGTCAGGGGCTCACTTAGGGGAGAACCACATGATTTCCGGGGGGGGGTATGGAGGATTTTGAGAAAAAAAAATGTCACCAGGTGAAATAAAAGAAAAAATTAAGCCTGTAATGGCTTGAGAAAAAAAAAATTCTCATAACAGACAGAAATAAAAAAGGAATTGTCACAATGCAGTTGAAATGAGCAAAATTTTGGAAACTTCATCCTCATGTATTCTTTGCTGGCATGCTGCCATAGGCAGCGCAAATGTTTTTACCACAAGCAATTCTTATGTGTTTTTTTTCCCAGCGCTTACGATATAAGCATTCACTACTTTACACCTCAGTGCACTCGATGTTTCCCTTCCCTTTTCTGACCCAAGAAATCATATTTCAGGATTTCTGTTGCAATATCTCAATGGTATAGGCAATATCTAGATGGGACTATTTGACTTCTGTAAATTGTGAAAATTTAAAACACAAGACAGGAGTCAATAAACTAGTGTTAAAACCAATACATTATTCTCTCAATATAAATATGTTAGAAAGATTACAAGTTGACAATGAAAATTGAGGAACCAAATATAAAGAAATACAATGTGTGAGCCTTGTTTCTCTGACCACAAAAGATAACATCCCCCCCCCTGAGAACTTAAAAGGAATTGACTATTTTAAAGAAAAGCAGGTATAGTAATGATCACAGTTGATTTGCCAAAAAAGTGTTCTACAATTGAAAGTTGTATATATACTAGACTTTCCATTTTGTTTTCATTTGTTGGAATGTAAAATGAATACATAAAACCATCCTTTGATATGTGAAACAGTGGCTTAAATTTGAAAATTCACTGCTACTCCATTTGAAAAAAAAATTGATGCAGGTCTGACAGTAGAAATAAAAAAAATGCTGTCTCTCTGACCAAAAAAAGTTCCCATACCCACTTCCTGCATACCCCCCCCGAAATCAAATGGGTCTCCCCTTAATATGCGCATGCGCATATAACAAGTTAGCATTGTTTTGCAAGGACTTACGCCATCTTGTTTCTCGCGTCTGGTGCGAATCTTGACGTTTTTTGGGGTTTTTAGCGTGTATTTGATGATGTTTTGTAAATATGGAGTTCACAGTGATGGTACTTTTGTTGCTGTCATGTATTTTTTGGCACGAAACGCTCCTTTGATAGACTGAAGAATGATGGCCTCCGTACTCGGTACTCCCCAGTACCATTGCTTCAGCGAGGCAATCCCACCGGCGGCCCGTACTAATTACATCCATGGTGAGAGCGAGGGAACGCTCTGTCCTTCTACCTCCATGTCATAACAAACTAGCGTCGTTTTATGTTGATGTACTGTTCCTTCGACATAGTGATAACTTTTAGTTTTCTGTTGCTTATTTTGGGTAATTTCGACAGTTGTGCATTGATTTTGACATCATTGTTGACTCTGATCGCTATTACAGTGTGTGCATGCTTTTGACCTAGCCTTGCTGCGAAAACGAGCCCTGCCACTCCTTGACGTGTTCTGTTGGGAGAACACCTACCACTCCAATGACCAACCTACCCGAGTGGTAGAGGCTACGGATTCGCAGCAAGACCTAGCCCTGCAAAGACCCGTACGTAGGGTGAGCGGGGCGATTAGCTGTAGCGGAACACACAGCATCGTACGCAGGGATGTTGACCGATTTACTAAGGAAGTACGCGCACTTCAGAATCAAGGCATAATCCGACACAGTATAAATTTGGCATGATCATCAGATCATACATGATCCGAGATTGCACTTCAGCAAGGTCACGATAACTAATGTTGTTTGTTTCACTGTCGTTTAATACCTATATTTCCACTAAAAGACCATTAGAATTTCATCCTTGCTACTTTGAAATCGTGCACTGGCATGCATGTAGTTGTCAACATCACTATGCTTGAATGTAGTAGACTCTTACTATGAACATATCGACTGTCACTGCATATTGCATATGTGTGGAAGTCACTCCATATCATATCAAAAAATGTAGTATTGCGACGTTTGAGCTGCCAGAAGCCAGAATTTACAGTTTACGAGAAAGTTATCTTACATGTAAAACTCAGTTCTACTGTGAACAAAATGCAAGCTGTGTTGTATAACTATCGTGAATAGCATAATATTTTGTACCTATCACCGTGTCAGAAAATCAGAAGGAAACAACCAGTCAGACAAACTGTGGTCAGGATGATACTGTCCAATTTTAATATTTGTCTCTCGGCACACACCAGATACTCATGACTGTAAAACAACATTTCCATATAATTGTATATTCAGTTTTTATATTTAATTTGCTTTTCACCATATTGTATGTCTTTCCCTGCACTACATAATTCAAAATTAAATATTGTCTTTGGCCTATACATACTTGAGGGTAAGCTTATTTAGTCTCACACATTAAAGATGCACTGTTGACCTACAGAGTCCAAACTTTTTATCATTGTATTGTAGATAGGTGTACACTCCAAATACTAAGTACAAGTGTGGTGAGTGTAACAAGCAAATGTTTTTTAGTCAATGGCCCAAATTTATTTTCTATATGATGGACAATAAATACATGTGTAATCAATGCCAACAGTCCAGTTTAAGTAATTTGGTTTAGATTAGCCATTGGCTAAATTTTCTCCCCTTCTGTATTACATAAGTTCACCGTTTCCTGTTTTAGATATTGTTGATCCTATTGAGTCCCATCTCTAATTCTTAATTCACTTTCATATCAGGGTTGTTGATACTTAGAATCCACACTTGAACTTATGCTGGAGCAGTAACCAACCAGTTCAAATAACTTTCATTTATGTCCAAACAATTTGACTTTTTGCCAAATTTCACATTTATGGCAAATAATAAACAGTAAGGAGGTACAAAGGACGTCAGTGCCCCGGGCCCCATATCACGTTTCCCGTCAGTGTTCCTCCTCGCTGAGTGGTTTGTCTCCACATATTGAATAGAGTCGGTGTTGTAGTGGCGTTTACTTATTGCATTAGGGATGCGCTCTTTTATAGCTAGTGACTGATTAGATGTATTTCAAACATTACAGGTAAACATTACAGCTGTTGTCTCTTTAAATGGTTGTTCAAAAAGTTAAAAGAATTAATGTGAATTACGATTTCGTTTTCATCGAATTAACCGAAAGCTTGCATATGCATAAAAGTGATTACTTGTAATGGTTAAAAAGTATACTTTGAAAGGTAAAAGGTCAAATGGGAATTCATGTCCATTCAAGTCTCAATAGCTGCGAATTTTATGCATGATTTTCATGATTTTATTTTTAAACCGAAGTTGGTTCGTGTAAATGTGCTAACTGAAGGACGTGTACAGCGGTATTATTACTCTCTTGTTTGGACCATGCCTACACGTTTTAACAGGCTCATAAGACAGGCTTGGCTACACGTTTTACGTGAACGCGTAACATCACGAATTTCTACGATGATGTCATCGACTTGTGCGTACGTTCTCGACGTACACGGAGCCGGCGTCGCGTATTTACGTGGAGACGGCTGTTTTCACGTAATTTGTAAACGTGTAAATTTATTCTTATCTTTAGGTAGTAAAACATAAACCGTGAATCATTCATGCACGTTGTTAGTTGGATAAATGGTAGTGACACCCTCAAAGATATTCACGTATTTTCGTTATTTTTATGCGAAATTTCCTCGTCTCTTTGTATAGTCGTCCCGATGCGACGGCGTAACGGGGTAACCATTGAGCTATCCCTGTGATGCGGAAACAGACTTCGGGAACCCGAGCCGAATCATTTTTCGCGCGTGCCACACGAACGGGTGACGTAACGCGTAGCTAAAAGGATTTTTGCCCGTGAACGTGTACGTCAACGCCATCAAGGATTGTATACACGTTCAAGTAAAACGTGCAGCCAAATATGTCTGGAATTGATATAAAACGGGTGCCGCACTCGTAAAATGCCCCCCTTCCCATGGAAAAGCACCAAATATGCAGTATTTCGTGCACATACACATGGTGATCATCTGAGAAAGCATGATTCAATTCAATTCAATTCAATTCAATTCAATAAAACTTTATTTATCCCAAACACGGGCAATTAAAAGCGTGGCTCAAATACAACATCAAAAAAAATATATATATATAATAAAATAATTTACAAAATGGTAGGAGACGCAGGACTAAATAAAAAACAGTTTAGGAATCATTTAAAAGCCGCACAGCGGTTGGAATGAATGACAACTTGCGCCGGTTTGACCTGCAAGCCGGGTATCTAAACCGCCGACCAGAGGGAAGTGTGTCGAACTCTGCTGATAAAATATGATCACTAGACAAAAGAATTGAGATGTGTTACGATGGTGTTACGAAGGCACATAATTTGAATAATAGTGATGGATAAACAATAGCTGTGTTAGTCATTAACATACCATTAGCATTAACCACATGTAGAGGAACACCTGGTTTGTTTGAATATTACAAGAGGTTTTTGGCTTTTGGTTTTTGTTCAGTGTGTCTTTGTCTGGGGCCGCAGTCAAGTTGTGTGAGTTTGCGTTCGTCCAAGAAATGGAGAAGTGATTGTAATCCACGTGTAAGCTTGACGTTGAAGTTCAGCTCACCAATCTAGGTACGTCGGGTATGTCAAGTCGGACTAAATACAACGCTGCTCTCGGACTTTGAAATGTGTGTCTACGCCAACAACTGTAAGTGAATTGTGTATTCAACTCCTACTGGAAGGACTTTGAAAAGGAACGTCGGGAACAGTGTATGTGCCAATGCGAACTGTCATCGGTAGACTCGGACAATTTTCTGCGTGTTACCGCAGACGTGTGACGAAGTTCAAGAATCGCTTCTGGACGCCCGGCAGGACACAGGACACTTTTGGTATTTGAGTTAAGGACACTTGTCTTGTAGCAACTAAATTTGTCAGTGTTTGTACTGTATATCATTTTACTGTGGAAAATAGACTCACAGTGAATCGTATAATTTTGGTCTATTGTGTATCATTGCTGCTGCTGTCTGAGTGTTTGTGCTGCGTTAATTTTGGTACGTAACATAATTTGGGGCTTGTCCGGGGTCGAATTTTGTGAACAAGACAAAACGAATTTCTAGAGGGGGAGACAACCCTCATAAGTTTGTTCATTTGTGAATTAGGTAAATTTTGCTACATACTACCAGACAGCCAGCAACAATGAGTAACATTGATGAATTCGTAACATCTCCCACCACTCGTGCCTTAGAAGAACTAAAGAAAATAGAATTGCTTGCCGTCGTACAGAAATTACAAATTGAAGGTGTCAGAGCTTCTATGACCAAATCAGAACTCAAGAAAATAATTGTTGAATATTATGTCGAAGAAGATGTGTTTGGTGAAGAAACTTTAAAGCAATATCAAGCAAAACCCACAGAAGGGGCAGAGTTGACAAGATTGGAATTAGAGTTGGCAATTAAACGGCTAGAACAAGAAAAAGAAATGAAAATTCTAGAAATGCAGATGCACGAACGAGAAAAAGATAAAGATAGGCAGTTTCAATTGGAAAGGCTAAGATTGAGTTCTGATTTGGACATTTCATTGGGAAGAGATTCGTCCTCTGTCAGTTTTTCAGCAAGTAGAGAAGTTAAAATGGTTCCGCCTATTAATGAGCAAGAGATTGATAAGTATTTTCAACATTTCGAGAAAGTGGCAGAAAATCTAAAATGGCCCAGACAATATTGGCCTTTAATGCTTCAAAGTGTACTGACGGGTAAGGCACAACAGACTTATTCTGCTCTTTGGTAGCCGATTGTGCCAACTATGACCGAGTGAAAGCTGCTATATTAAAAGCATGTGAACTTGTTCCTGAAGCTTACAGACAAAAATTCAGGGGCTTGCGTAAACAGGAAAATCAAACGCATGTTGAGTTTGCTCATAACAAAGATGTATACTTTGAAAGGTGGTACACCTCAAAGGAAGTTAATGATTTCGGTAAACTCAACAACTCAAATTGATAGAGGAATTCAAAAAATGTGTTCGTGATGATGTGAAAACATATCTTGATGAGAGAGATGTTCAAACTTTGGAACACGCAGCGGTGTTAGCCGACGATTTTGCCTTGACCCATAAGCCGAAATTTCATATTTCAAAGATTTCCAATAAACAGACAAAAATAGATAAGAGGTTCATGATAACGATTTGCCTGGTGAGGTTAGATCAAGCACCCCATTTCATAAGAGTAGCTCTCGCCAGACCAAATTTAACAGTGGTTACGCAGATAAGGGTAAACCTAGAGTCCCAACTTGTCATTACTGTAAAAGGGCAGGGCATATTATGGCCGAATGTTGGAAGTTGAAAAGAAAGAATGAACCTTTGCCCAATGCTCTTGTTACTTCACATAAGAGTATTGTGGATAGTGCACCTGATGATATTTATCTCAGTAGTATTCCTAAACCAATTGAGAAATTATCTGATTCTGTGCGTGAGGAGTATTTGCCATTTGTGTCAGAGGGTTACGTTTCTTTGGAGGAAAAATCCAGTCCTATGCCTATTAAGATTCTTCGTGATACCGGAGCAACTCAATCTCTATTGGTAGGTGATATATTAGAGTTTGGTAAGGAGTCTGCTACTGGTGAATCTGTTTTAGCTCAGGGCATTGAGGGCAGGTATGTTAGTGTACCCCTGCATCATGTATACTTGAAATCAGATTTGGTCACTGGGTTTGTGAAAGTAGGTCTGAGACCTAGTCTACCTGTTAAAGGTGTCTCCTTGTTGCTAGGCAACGACTTGGCTGGGGGTAAAGTGGGGTCTACCATCCACCTGACTGACAAACCGAGTATTTGTGATGACAAAGAGAAAGTTCAGGATGACGAGGTAAATTTATATCCGGCCTGTGTTGTTACTCGGGGAATGGCCAAAAGGGCCCTTGAGGATGATGATTCACAAGATAATGTCGTTGATTTGTCGGAGACATTTTTCGGTTATTTAGGTAACCATGGTGATGACACTAATAATGACAGGAAAAACAAGGAGGAAGTTGAAATGAAGTCTGATTTGTCTCTGTCTAGACAACAACTTGTCACCGAGCAAGAAAGGGATAATGATATTAAGCTTTTGAAAGATAAAGCCCTTTCAAAAGACGAACTTGATAAAATTCCAGTTGGTTACTATGTTAATGATGGAGTGCTAATGAGAAAATGGCGTCCATTAGAAGCCCCCGCAAATGAAGAATGGGCTGCAGTACATCAGGTTGTGGTACCTAAAGTGTATAGGAATGAAATTCTTCACCTTGCCCACAAGGTCCCAATGGAGGACACTTGGGAATAAATAAAACCATGGATAAAATTTTGAAACATTTCTTTTGGCCTGGTATGAGAAAGGATGTATCTGAATATTGCAAATCGTGTCACACTTGCCAAGTTGTAGGCAAACCAAATAATGTAACTCCAGTAGCACCTCTTCAGCCAATACCAGCGTTTGGAGAGCCATTCAGTAAAATTGTCATTGATTGTGTAGGGCCATTGCCAGTAACAAAATCGGGAAATCAGTATTTATTAACAATAATGTGTGCGGCTACCCGATTCCCTGAGGCTATTCCACTCAGAAATATAAAAGCGCCCACAATCTCCAAGGCTTTGCTCAAATTTTTCACACTAGTAGGTTTGCCAAAAGAGGTGCAGTCTGACCAGGGGTCAAACTTTATGTCCGGTTTGTTTCAGCAAATAATGTATCATTTGGGAACAAAACAGATCAAATCTAGTGCCTATCACCCAGAGTCGCAGGGTGCATTGGAAAGGTTTCATTCTACCCTGAAACCATGATGAAGACTTATTGTCATGATAATCAGAAAGACTGGGATGAAGGTATACCCTTACTGTTGTTTGCTGTCAGAGAAAGTGTCCAAGAATCTCTTGGGTTCAGTCCGTTTGAGTTGGTGTTTGGTCATAGGGTCCGAGGACCATTATCACTGGTAAAAGAACAGTGGATAGATGATAATACGAAACTGAATCTATTAGACTATGTCTCTAAATTCAAAGAAAGGTTGTATCGAGTTTGCGCAATGGCCAAATAATAATCTGAAAGCATCACAGACAAAAATGAAAGTCTGGTACGATAAAAAAGCCAGAACTAGGGAGTTTAAACCAGGTGACCTAGTGCTAGTGTTGTTCCCTACACAAGACAATCCATTGCATGTCAAATTTAGTGGTCCTTACGAAATATTAAAGAAAGTAAATGAAGTTGACTATGTGGTGAAAACGCCCGATCGTCGGAGGCCAACACAACTGTGTCACATTAATATGTTAAAACCATATTATCAAGAAGAGAAAACTGTCAATTTGGTGAATGTTTGCCATGAGAGCACTGAAACGTCAGATGAACCACATTTCAAGGGAAAGGATATAATAAAGCCAAAATTGAATAATTCAGACGTTTTGAATAATTTGGATGAGAAGTTGAATCACTTAGATTTTCCTAAAAGACAGGAGTTAAAGATCTCATATTTAAATATAAGGAGTTGTTTCCTGATGTACCGAGGAGAACAAATGTGGTTCAGCATGACGTGGATGTTGGTGATACTAGACCAATTAAACAACACCCATATAGATTAAATCCTGTTAAAAGTGAGCTCATGGAAAAGGAATTCAGTATATGTTGGAAAATGACATCATTCTACCTAGTCAAAGTAATTGGAGCTCCCCATGTGTAATGGTTCCTAAGCCAGACAGTAGTGTACGTTTCTGTACAGAATACCGTAAGGTCAATGCTGTCACGAAACCGATTCGTATCCTACACCTAGAGTTGACGACTGTATTGATAAAATTGGAAAAGCAAAATATGTCACGAAAATTGATTTATTGAAAGGGTATTGGGGTGTACCACTGACAGACAGAGCCAGAGAATATCTGCATTTGTAACCCCGACTGGATTGTATGAATACAATGTGATGCCGTTTGGCATGAAAAATGCACCGGCCACTTTTCAGAGAATGGTCGACAAAACAATTAGGGGTTTGGATAGTAGCGACTCTTATATTGATGACATCATCACAGCTGATGATTGGTGGACAGCCCATCTTATTGCCATGGAGATGTTATTTCAGAGATTGCTTGCAGTCAACTTGACTGTAAATTGACTAAGTGCGAGTTTGGCAAGGCAACTGTAACATTTTTGAGTCACAAAGTAGGGCAGGGCCGTGTTGCCCCAGTCGAAGCCAAAGTTGTGGCTATTGTAGAATATCCAGTTCCTACTAATAAGAAATCACTTATGCGTTTCCTGGGAATGGCTGGATTTTACAGAAAATTTTGTGAGAATTTTTCAGAGGTTGCTTAACCACTTACCGAGCTGTTAAAAAAGACAAGAAATTTGTTTGGAATGCCTCATGTCAAAGGTCATTCGAAGGCCTCAAAGCTATTCTCCAGAATGCGCCAGTGCTTAAAGCTCCCGACTTTACCAAAGCATTTGCATTAGCAGTCGATGCCAGTGACAATGCCGCTGGTGCTGTATTGTTGCAGGAGGGCGATGATGATGGAATTGAACATCATGTATGTTATTTTTCAAAGAAATTTAATTCTCACCAGAAGAATTACTCGACTATCGAGAAAGAATTGTTAGCTTTGGTATTAGCCGTACAACATTTTGAAGTGTATATAAGTAGCGCCTTTCCTTTGATCGTGTATACGGATCATAATCCGTTGACATTCTTGAACAGAATGAAAAGAAAGAATCGTAGAATCTTAAATTGGAGCTTACTGTTACAAGAATATACGATCGAAATCAAACACATTAAAGGTAAAGACAATATTGTCGCAGACAGTTTGTCTCGATGTTGAATGTAACCTTTTGATAAATTTTGCCATGACATGTCAAAATTATCTTTTGGTGGGGAGGTGTTACGATGGTGTTACGAAGGCACATAATTTGAATAATAGTGATGGATAAACAATAGCTGTGTTAGTCATTAACATACCATTAGCATTAACCACGTGTAGAGGAACACCTGGTTTGTTTGAATATTACAAGAGGTTTTTGGCTTTTGGTTTTTGTTCAGTGTGTCTTTGTCTGGGGCCGCAGTCAAGTTGTGTGAGTTTGCGTTCGTCCAAGAAATGGAGAAGTGATTGTAATCCACGTGTAAGCTTGACGTTGAAGTTCAGCTCACCAGTCTAGGTACGTCGGGTATGTCAAGTCGGACTAAATACAACGCTGCTCTCGGACTTTGAAATGTGTGTCTACGCCAACAACTGTAAGTGAATTGTGTATTCAACTCCTACTGGAAGGACTTTGAAAAGGAACGTCGGGAACAGTGTATGTGCCAATGCGAACTGTCATCGGTAGACTCGGACAATTTACCGCGTGTTACCGCAGACGTGTGACGAAGTTCAAGAATCGCTTCTGGACGCCCGGCAGGACACAGGACACTTTTGGTATTTGAGTTAAGGACACTTGTCTTGTAGCAACTAAATTTGTCAGTGTTTGTACTGTATATCATTTTACTGTGGAAAATAGACTCACAGTGAATCGTATAATTTTGGTCTATTGTGTATCATTGCTGCTGCTGTCTGAGTGTTTGTGCTGCGTTAATTTTGGTACATAACAGCTGGCTTTCCTGAGTACTTGCTGATTATGAAACGTAGAAAGACTTCTCTGGGGTATACCAATTAGTTTTGAGCTAAGTGAAACAATTCTATCAAGTGAAGTTTTGTTTTTAACAGACAGATTTTGATACCAACAAATGAATGAAAATGAAATAACGCTTTCAATGTAAGATTTATAAAAAAGAGATAAAATTTGTCTATCAACCATGAGTGAAAGCAGAGCACTATCGTCAGCAAACTTACCAAGCATGATGCCCATTTGCTTGAATGCACCACACACGATAGCCGGCAGTTTATTGTCGTACTCTTTATTTTCTCTGTCACATGATTTGTTTTTGAACGTGGCGGGATGTCTAAAATAATGTTAAAACTTATGAATTTACGTGCCACTTTGGACATGACAGAGTTAAACACCTTTTGAGTACTAGTTTAATTGGTCTTACTCAAAGAAAACTCTTGGAAAACTGAGGATATTTTGAGATCGGTTTATTACATATTTTGGCTTTAAGATATGAAATGTGACACGCAGGAGAGGGTCGCTTTTATGTGCCAGAAAATTGGGTAAGGTCACTTTTTGGTCATTACTTTCTCGTGCAGCGTCATTTTGAAAGACATCGACCCCTCTTAATTCCGTCCAGTCCCTTATTAATTGCACACGTTTATTGCATAATAGACGAACAAAAGTGAAATTGGCACTCCGCAAAAGTTTGACCTGTAGAACGTTTTCGTCTTTCCGAAGATTGCCCGATCTTTCAGTATATAAATAATATATTTCACACCTCCCCTGATGGTGGCAGTGAGACAGGGCCTTCATACATACATACATACATACATACATACATACACACATACACACATACACACACACACATACATACATACATACATACATACATACATACATACATACATACATACATACATACATACATACATACATACATACATACATACATACATACATACAACTATTTATCAAAGCATCACTGTTGCATCTTCAGCACTTGCGTCTTTTTGTCATGACTGTTGTATCTTCAGGGCTTGCGTCTTTTTGTGAGAAGTATAACAAGAAATTTATGGCCATCTTGCATTCGCATAAAATAGTTAACCCTCACAAGGGTGGTTTATTCCACTCATTTGTTTTCACACTTTATAATATTTAATGATCAAATGCCAAAGAACTCTTCGTGGACAATTGAAAATATTAAGCTTTGACAAGGACAGTATCGCACTTACGGCAATTCTCTCCGGGCACTCCAATATCACAAAAGCTGTAAGCCCCCGTTGCTATATAACAACCGGTGGCTTTTTCGCCGTAGAAATTTCGACAATAGTTCTCTTGTATGAATTTGTAGGTCGAGAGTTCCTCTAAATCTTGGGGAGTTGTAATTGACTCGACAGCCAGATACCACGGAGTGCATGTTAATCCATTTTCATCCTGAGATTTCCTTCCACGATAATCCTTTCCATCTCCCTTCCAGTAACATTCATCGATGCCACCTGGAAAAATTGAGACATTAGATAATATGATTTATGATACATAGAACTTGTGGTTCACGAAATTGTTGATAATTCTTAAGTTTCTATTGATCAATGCAAAGTAAGTTTTTATTGCAAGGATAGCACCAAAACCCATAATGGTATTTTCTTTAAAACAACAGCTGGCAAAGTTTTATGATTCAAATTAATTTGCTAAGTTTGAAGTTTTCTCGGTGGTTGGACGGGCAGTTTTGTTTCTCTCATTTGTGAGAAGGACAAGAATGGACAGACAAATATCGTTCATCCTACCTTTATTCAGTGAGTAAGTTTGAATATGCCAAGTGCGTGCATGCTATGAGGCTTGATTCTGCTGTTTGCAAGGGCTTACCTATAGGAGAGAGCACTTGGGACGACCTTAAGTTTTATAATGAGGAGGGCGTGAGCGAACTGGGGAAAATGAGAGGGTGGAATTTGTAATGATAATTTTTTTCTAAATTGCAGCGAAAGGGCAGCTTCGAGCAACTTTGACTGTATCATCCACATAGCGTAGGGCAGTAAAAGGAAATAGTCGTCTGAGCCTTTTCGATTTTCATCCTTACAAACAATGCATTTCGTGCTAGATGCACCTCATCATCATAGCTGCAACATTTATATTATACGATGTAGATTATGACAGACATGTTTTAACTTTCATCAATCACCATATAGTACCTTGGATACAGTGTTTACATTGGTCGTATGGGACACATACGATCTTTGCGCGCAGTTCCGACGACTTTATCCCTTTAAATCACTTCTTGTCACAATTTTCCATCGCTGACCCTGACTTGACAAAAGAAAACAATAATTGCAAGGTTTCAACACCTCCACCCCCCACATACATTGAAAATGACCATTGCTGTGTCGATTCTCCTGGACATATGAAATTGTTCATAATGTTTGCCTACCGTAAGCAGTGTATACCTCCATTTCAATCACGGCAACTTTCTTGCGCAGGGATGATGTATATACTAACAGTGCCACATACTGTAGATGGCAATAGTTGTCGCAGAAATAATGGATCCAGACAGTGTGATCATCGTTGTACTCCAGCTCAACATAGTCATCGTATCCCCTTTCAACAGCAGCCCGGGTCAGATAAGGAAAAAAGGCTCGATTGTCAAAAGTCCGTCCACCGGATCTCCTCATAATCGTTGTCATGAAGCCCATCCCAATTAAACTAGACACTGTAAAGAAGTCGATTCAGTAACGTGATTAAAATACAACATTAAGCCATTATATTGTGGACTATTTTATTTTCGCTGGAATTTACTTTAGCTGAAAACAGATTTTCAGTGTTTCACTATGTACTTCTTCTTGTCTGACGACATGCAAAGATTAGAAAATTAAAATTTTCACTTGGATTTTATATCATCGGAAAAAAGGTCAAGCGAATATAGCGAAAATAAATCCCAAGTGAAAGTAAAGTATTCCACCGTATTTAAATATTGACAATATTTGGGTGTGGTGGAATTCGATAAGACTTTGGCATTGACCATGCCCATTAGGCTTCTCCATTACGGAAAAAGTTTTTAAGAAATTAGATCACCGGTGCATATAGCAGCCAATCACTGCATTTCACTCGGATAGCTTCGCAAAATCGAGTGTGCCACCAACACTGTGTGAACGCAACTGACGTCTCACTACTTCACATGGCTGACACGTCTTCCTTATCAAATACACACTGTTGCAAATTTAAACTTTAGGAGGTGTGCGAAAATACTGTCAATGAAAGATTAACACTACTCAATTTTCCAATCGGCTGAGGGGGGAATATCTGAGACGAGTTGAATATTTTCTGTATCATACGAGGCGGAGACATATAGTATAGTTATCGTAACCTCATAAATAGGCGCTTTGATTTATATTGCTGTCGGCGGAGCAATCGTTAATCAATGGCTCGACTTAGAGCGGTTCGGAAGCTGTTATCCAATTGGGTGGCAAAATCTAACCGTTATAATCGAATAATATAACACACCACACGCTCATGCTGTATTATGTCATATACTTTATAATGTGTTTGGATATTTTACACCACAGCAAGCCATTGTGACAAGTTTACTAGACGATGTTTCCACAACGGTTTCAGTTGTACGTGGTACCACTTTATTTTAAAAAATATTCTAACCATACCTAGCAACATCCTTAGTTGTACTTTAATCTTTTCCGTCGATGAGCTGTTCAAGTTCCTACGTTGTTGGAATGTTGGAAAATCTGTTTTAAAATAAGAGAGAGTGTCGTCGCGTATCCCGGACGCACAGCACCTTCTAGTCACCTGCCATTGTTGCAAAGCTGCAGGCGACACTACGGTCACGTGACCGGGCACTTTTCCAAATTTGGTCAAAACTATTTCCCTGTGGAAATAGCTTTTCAAAAAATACCCTCTGACGTCACTTTTGTCTATCCAGTGGGGACTAGACGTATCTATTTTATCGTCACGTGACGTATTCTGGCGAATCGCGACACTGAATGAACATGTGGTGTGTTATAATCTACACTACTACACTTTAGAACCTAATTGGTGCACGGGTATTCCACAAACTTCAGCTGGTTATAGCATTATATTTTTGATATTTATAAAGGCCCAAGTATACTACCTTGGGGAACGCCAGTCGAAATATATTGCTTTTGAGAATAAGAATTTCTAAATTGAACCAGTTGCATGCAATTTTTGGGGTAAGATTTAAACCACCTAAGAGATGTAGCATCGCAAATGTAAATCGAATAATTTTTCTAACAATACGCGATGATCAAACAGATCAAAAGCCTTCTTACGATCAAGAAACACTATTCCGTTGACATCCCCATTATCCATAGTTGAGCCACATGTTGCTAAGTTTAACCAAGGCTGATTCTCACGCATCAGTTATGCTCTCTCAATCCCGATTGAGATTTGTTCAATGTCGGCTTGCCATGCTTATACAACTGTATCTGCATATGCTTTTCAATAATGTTTTTGTAGTATCGAAATTGGTTTGTGATTACTTAAGTCTTATTTTGCACTAGCCTTGAACAAAGGAACAACTTAGGCTATTTTCCATTGATCAGGAAATTTACGGGATTTTGTACCAAGATGAAGAACTTTGCATACTGACGTTTTAAATGCATTTTACATAAATATAGTCCTCATGTGTTGATTTGTTCTCTTTGTACGCCCAGATTTAGTTTGGTGTATTCCTTTGTACATTGAGTATTGAAGCTATGATTCCGTTTATATTATTGTTTGAGATATTTCTCAAGTTTTGTGTTGTCCACTCTTTTTGATGTCGAACTTACCTTTGACCGGAGCTCAAGTTGACTGATATTTTTGGAGTATGCATGAATTTCTAGCCTTTTGTTTGTGCTTGTATTCCAGCTTTTGTCAAAGTTGTAGTGAAAGATATTTTTACAAAACAAAAATGAGACAATGCTTTATCTATTTTGCTTTCACTGTTTCGGGTTTACCGTAGACACCGTAAGGTAGAACGCGAATCGGGGACATAAGCTTATGTTCGGACTCTCAAATTCTACAATGTTGTTCTGATCTATCACTTGTGAGGGGGCTTATTTTAAGCACTTGGAGAAAGAAAACTTTTTACCGTCTAAGTTTTTTCGAAAATCCATACAGTTAACACATGGATGGCGGTCATTTTGAAGGTCAAATATTGCAAAATGTTGGGTAATTTGTTTACCTAGTTCCAAACTTTAGGTGATCCGTTATTTTTATTCTTTATTCGGCAAGAGAATGGTTGAAAGTTTCACTTAGGAAAGTTTGAGCAAAAGTTTAAGTCTTAACTTTCGAGGCGCCTACTACCTTACAGAAGGCTTGTTTGGTGATAAATTGAAAGCAAAGCTATTGGAGACGAGAAATATACGTCCCTTGTGGCGTTCGAATCTCGAATCGATGTAATCAGGAAATGAAAACAAAAGTTATGGTCAAAACAGTTCATAGTGTTCGCCTAATATTAATCAGCTGAGAATATAAAAACTACCTTCGTCGTCATAATATTTAATTGATAGATTGTAAAAGCTTACTAATGATAATCGATATATTACATCTCTGGTAGGTAAGTGTTATATTTGTCGTTGGTTTTGTTCTTACATGACATGTTTCCTATGCTATTGCAAATATTATGGTAGCTGTTTTAGTAAAGTTATCGTTCCATTTTAGGACGATATTACGTTTATGGTTGCATTTCATTGCAATTATGGGTTGATGTTTTCATTTATGGTTGCTAATGTCTGGCTAGTTAGTAAAGGGAAAGGAACTCCACAAATCGTTCATATCTGAGTTGTTTGCGTATGATCTTGTGTATATTGTAAGTGTATATCATGTTTGGCTGTTTTACGTAAAATGTTGATTAGCCACAGCGGTTAAACCTACTGTGAGTCTTGTCGCTGATTTGCTTCGAGTGTGTTTGCATCTAAGTCGCACCCACTCAACACTGCACTATACAAGCCAGTACCGAACGTTTCTTGAACAAAAACCTATGTGTCCTTCAGTGGTACATGTATAATAAATCACACTTTGGCATGCAAATACGAAGTTCCGTCACAGACACAAAATCAAAGAAATACCGAAATTGTGAATTCAGTCTGCAGAAGCGAAAAAAGGATAAGCGGTTTTCCTAAAATGTAATGATTTTCAGTACATAACATCTGCCTGTCTCCCTTCCTTCGAGGCCTCGTCCCTCCCTCCCTTCCTCCCTTCCCCTTTCTCTTAATAAGTATAGGGCAGAGACTTGCTTCCAGCTGCTAAGATACAGGAAACACATTTCATCTAAACCCAAACTAGAGTTCTATAAAGATGATAATTTAAATAATGTATTTCACTTACAGTCATCCTGAGAGACAAGCACCCTGATACTATGTATTTCAAACGAAGTCTCAAACGCAATCATGACAGCTGGATATAATGAACTTTTCTTCTCATAGAAGCAATCATTGAATTCATAAGTCTGTATTTTGGAAATGTATCGTCTACTTAAGAAGTTCATCCTGTTGACGCCGTTCAGCGTTATGAGCAGGTGGAGCTGCATGGTGCCCTGTATATCTGGCGACAACCTACCGTCAATGACTGCGAAATGGTTGTCCATCATGAAGCTATAGCTGAACGCATTCAGCGCAATGTTGAAGATAGCTAGGTGAAAAAAAAAGCAAAAGGCCGTCAAGATTGTCAGAAGCATATTATTCTCATCAGAATTGCTTGTAAAGACCCCTTCTTTGAGGAACAGACTTGAACCTGTTTGATGCTATAGTCCTCTACACCCTACATAATAACCGTTAATGGTTCTAATACTTTCTCAGAGAATCAGTTATTCTCAGTCTGGAAGGCATGCTTATATTCGAATAAACCACGTGAAGCATAGATCAGATATATGCTTCGTCTTATTTAAGAGGGAACGCATTACGGAATATCATTCGCAGACGACTATTGCACAGTATAGTTGCACATAAATTGTTTTGAGTCTTAAGAAATTTGATTGCACGCTACATCAGCATTTTTTGCCAAAAGTGTAGAATTTGATCCCCGATTTACTGTAATTTTGAGCTGTAGAAGGTAAATCTGCACTTAATTCATGACTGACCCCCCCCCCCATGCGTATATGTCAGCATGCCAGCTCGATAATCGTCACTGACAAATATCTCCCACCAAAAATGTTTTACACGATCTTTATCTACATAAAATCACTCGTGCACTTGTGAGCAACAGCATAAGTATACTTTTTAAGGAATTTACACAAAGATCCTTTCGGATTAAAGAAATCATCGGAAAAAAAATGTGGATCAAAGAAACCATAGGAAAAAAAATGTAGCAATAGGAGATAAAATATATACTTGATACGTATAGGGATACAGTCGTCGGAACTGCGCTCAAGGACCCATACGACCAAAGTAAACATTGCAAGGTATGATGGTGATGGTGATTGATGAAAGTTAAAACATGTCTGTCATAATCTATATCGTTTAATTTAAATGTTGCAGCTATAATGAGGTGAATTTAGATATCGTGCACGAAATACATTGTTTTTAAACAAGAAAGTCGCACAGGCGCAGTTCTGACGACGGTTTCCCTTTAAATAAGTCGCACACAAGAACACAGACATGCGCAGAAACAAACATAGCATTCTGCTGACAGAGGTAGAATCATCTCCGGGCAAGTAATGGGACGACCCTCAAACTTTTACAAGAGATGCCCACACGATACCATCTACATTTTCGCAATCTGTACCGTTAGTTTCACTGTATTTCCTATACATGAATGGCAATAGATCATAAAAGCGACGATTTGTTTCATCCACCGTCAGTGCTCAAAGTTACAGTGCTTTATGGGGCAGGCCTGCTGCGTAAGGTTCATAGGATCGAGGGGAGAATTATCAATAATTGGCGATTGTCTTCTCAGTGCAAATCCCCTTTGTAATTTACTTTCAGTTCCAGAGTCGAACAACAAAGAATTACGAAATTTCCGAAATTTTGATTTGAGATTGCACTTACATGCTTTTGATTTCCTATAGCAGTTGCTTTCCAACGAATCCCAGCAACATCCAGCCTCAGCACAGTCAAGCCTTGCTGCATAGCCACCCGGGCATGGCGTTCGTTCGGTGCGTGCAACCCAGCATCGCGAACCTGCGGACAGTTGGAATCCCCAGTTAGCATTCCTTGGTCAGGAAACACATTGAAGAATTTTTTCCAAGAAATAAGAAGCAAGTTTTTCCAGTGGAATAATGGGCAGTCTATTTTCAGTCAAAATCACATGATATCATAGATGTCCATTCAGCGAGCGCGTAAGAACACAAGCCCGTTTCGATGATGATGCTCCCGTGTTTCGTCTTTGCAAAACAATATGTACTTTTATCGATATCTCGGTGTGACACATTCAACTTGTATAGTCACTTGCCGATAAGCACATTCTAAAATCAGTTTTCGGCACTTGTACAAAATAAACGTGAGTTGTAGATTTAAAATATGGGAGTCTTTTAATGGTACAGACCCGGTCGAAAATGTTAGGGAATTAAGTAAATAAATCAGGCAAACTTTGCAAATTTATCGATGACATAGCGAGAAAACACAACTGTGTTAAGTTTTTGTACAGGGAAAGGCGCGGAAAATGGAACATGTGCAATATCCTGTATTTCAAAGTTGTGTCTCGCTTACCGTCTGTGGTAACTCTGATCGAAGAACTTTCCCGTGGTAACACTGATTAAATAGCTGACGACGTTTGATGTCGATGCAAGGTTTACTACGATTCATAAACATTAACGTGTGTGACTCGGTTTAATCGAGTCACTTGGTACAAACGATAGAACAAAAATGAAAAAAAAAGATGATGCAAAATGTTGAATGAACATAAGAGATATATGAAAATACTGGCCTTATTGCACTTACCTTCGTTTGGCAGCACTTCATCGGATACTGCTGAGCGTAACGCGTGGAACAAGACCAAAATAACACATACTATAGTTTTCAGTTTTATATCTACACACATGTTGGTAGCATCAGGTCGAGGGTGCACAAGTAAACCAAAACCGCTGTTTTATACTTTTTGTGTTGGTGGATATATGAGCCAATCAACACGTTAATCGTACCGGAGGAATTTGAAAACGAACTGATAGTCAGTCCACTTTGTGAGTCCACGAAGTCTGCACATCAGGGGAGACCTCGTAGGCTCTGAACTGTGCAGTATCTCGGTGGATTGCTCACATGTAATCAATTAGAAGGGATGTCAATGGTCTTATTCTCTTGTATAAGTCGCTTACCCTTTGTCGGCACTTTATATCGTTAAGATCAAATGATGCGTTACTTTGTCGGCAGGGACCCACCCTTACGTATCTTTAGCCTAGAGCCGTAAATCCCGGGGGGAGGGTGGGGGTGTGTGCTGCATGTGCGTTTCCCTGCTGTTCGGTCAGTATGGTCGCGGCACTGTTAGAGCGCCATCACAGCCTAAAGTGTATCATTCGATGTGGCAGTCGTCTTCGCAATTTGTTTTCCAGTCGATTTGTTGTGAACAATTCTGAACGTCTTTTACCTCCATCAGGGCATGTGGATTCCATTTAATCAAACCTATTATCGGATGTTTTCACCAAGGTAACTAAAACCAAGGTGAAACTTCAACGCTATATGACGAGCCAAAAAAAGTCTTTAAATAGGGTTGCAGATTCATGTAGACCAGCAAGCATTGGCATCTGATTTAAAGTTCATTATGCATGTGAATACTTTATTCATTTACCTTTGTGAGGCACTCACCTAGCAGATGGCTGGAGCTAGTTAAGCAATAATCTCATTTCACCAATGTAATATCTTGTAATGGTCAAAATGGTGCACGTAATTGCAAACAAGGTACAATGCAAATTCACTGGCATTGACATGGGGTTTTTTGCTCTGGAGTTACACTTCAGATAACAATGTCCTTTTTAAAAATTATTTAAAGGTAAACTCAAGCCATCTTATGATGGAGAGCTCACTTGTAGTAGTTTCAACTTCTGTAGTTCACAGATGAAATAAACACAGGAAGGACATAGAAAAATTGCAAGGCCTGTACATTGAGACAGAACAGGTTTTTCTGACAACGGTTGGACAAACCTTCAAATCCAAAGCTTTTGTTGCTTGAATACAACTGGACAAGTCCATGGACATTATTTAAAAATTATACTTAATCCTCACACCTTGCATGTTTGCTTTATTAACACATCCAGATCAAATATAGAGGGAACATATGCTTTCTGTTTCTTTCTTGCCAACATATCTGGGTAAGAATGATGAAGGCATTTTGGTATTTGGATAATTCTAGAATCTCAACTTAGAGTTGGATATGTTAGTGTATACATGTATACATCTACATATATACAAACTAATGACACATAAATGACATACTGGCACAGCATACATATACATACATAAGTATGTACATGAATATAAACCGTACATACATACATAGATACATAGATACATGCATATACACATACAATGTACATACGTATATTACATAACTACATACATGCATATATACATACCTACGTACATACATAAGTACGTATATGCATGATACGTATGTATATACATACGTTCGTACATACATACATACATACACATATGTACATGCACATATGTACCGTACATACCAACGTCTAATATAATTATGCAAGTTCAAACTGTCATACTCATACATGCAAGTCATACATTGCACCCTGAGCAACTACAGACCTGTGTGTACTAACTTTCATATCAGTTTGCTCTCAAAAACAAATTATTATTTCCATTTCCCCATCACAAATTTACTCTTTGGCATCACATCAACAACTCTTCTGATGACAGAAAAACACATTGTTTATTTCCCCTTCAAACTACAGTACGTCTTTCAAAAATTATCACTGAACAATATGCAGTAAATACCGTCACTGACAATTTCGCTGTTGAAGTGTTGAAATTACATGTGCACAGAATCCCCTTTATTAATCTCTAACTTCTAAACTTGATGTACTCTGCTTGTGCAAGGGAAAAAACTATTACAAAAATACATGTCCATAATTTGTAATGATAAACAGATCCTGTCCCCATCACCATGCTCAATTTCATCTTTGATAACATATCCCCGCTTCAGTCTTAGCTCAATCTGTTCTATTTTTCTATGAGCTAGAATACCTTTCGACTTTCAAAACATTGGGGGGGGGGGGGGGGGAGAGAGATTCAGGTCAAACAAAATGAGTTCAATTTGCTATGCAATGATTCCAAGTTCAACTACACATGCTCTCTTATGAAAAAATGAAACATTAGCTTTCTAAATGATCCAAGAATACACATCTTTTATTTCCAAATTTTTCTGCTGATGTGCAGTATGCTTGGAAGGTTATATCTGATTGGTCGATTGTCATTATTCACAGCAACTTAGGGAGTCTTTTTGTATTATTTATTATGATGGTAAGATTCAGTCACCGAATTGGATATCAGCTTCTGACATGCTGCACATCAGCCACAATTTTTTGGTGGACCATTGACCTTGCACAGGGAAAACGAGAATTAGGAATGCTCCATTGAGCTGAAAGCATGGTTCCCGGTCACCAGGTGGCCAAGTTGTATAGATACACAAAAGCTTGATTCCACACCCAAGGAAAACTGAATGCATGGTGATTTCAATGGAAAGTCTACAGGAATGACAGCTCAATCCAAAGCTTATAGCATCAGACTTCTGCGTGTGAAATGGTTATTCTTGCCAGCATTGTTTGGCATGGTTCACCACCGATATCCCTTGAATTCAATGCAAAAGTTCATTTTTAAGATGAACATTACATGTTTCTGTGCCAAAAACAAATTACGGTGATAAATGCTTAACATCCAAAGTCCCAGCAATATCACATTGTGTAAATAAAAACATTGTTGGACATACTGGGAGAAGTATGTATGCTAAATCCCTGGGATTGAATATGTCCTTTTTAATCCTTTCCAAACCATGGTTTGGCCAAAACCATTCTTGTCAATGGGGATTGTGGATCTGTACACACACGCACTGGCAGAGCTGACATTTGTTGAGCGCGGCGGCTCCATCATACAAAGAACTGCACACCATCTGCCACTCTATTTGCTTTCTGCCGCAAACACTACAGCATAAAAATTGTAGAGGACTAGAGGAATTGATAAAAAAACGTAAAAATCAGAATGTAAGCTGAAATGTACAACAGGAATTCACAAGCTGTGACATCATCTCTTCTTGAATCCGTACTTCTTCCTCTCATAGAACAGATCTGTTTTTGCACTGCCGAGGTTGACAATCTTTGGGCATCCATCTCTCTGTATTGGAAGTTGAGAAAGGAATACAATTCCATTATTAAAATGCTGAAAAAGTCTTACGATCAGTTCCTCAGCATGTACTGGGTTTTTTAAAGAATGACTGTATCGTCTTGAGACATACGTGCATTATTGTAACCTTCAGGCAGGATTTGAATAATTCAAAGTTCAAAGTTCAGTTTATTTCAGTACAGGGCCTCAGCCCATCGTACATCTTAGTTACAGAATAGACACAAAAGATTTGGACACTGGTGCTATGTAAAAGTGTGCTTTGTGTGAACATGGCAATTCAAATGATGAAGAGCATCAGTTTTACTGATTATGAGAATCTGTCAATGGGAGAAAAGACCATTGCCTGGGTAATAGGAACAAATGAGCATGTGTCATTCATGCTTGAGGCATGGGCAATGCAACGTACACTGTCTTAATGGAGCCACCTGTCTAAAACAGCAGCTTTACCATCGTTTAGAAAAAGTGGCGAAGATCAAATTTGAGACATCAAATTCTTGTGGAGTAAATACTGTATTTGTGAAATCGAATATTTAATTTTTCCCCACGGAGCTAACAAAGGGATTGTTACAACTTTGAAATTTCAAGCAATTTGTTCCTCTAGCACCAGCATTTGTATGGTTATTCCTGATTTTCATCTTTGATTTTAACAGAGAACAAATGGAAATTTCTTTGCGGCAAGTTTTGGGGAAAGTTTTATTCTCAAAAGGAAACTGATTTTGAAAAAAGTCTGCCCAACATCCATGGCTTCTGAAAATCTCAATCTTTCTGTTTGGGAGAAGTAAGCATATAAGCTTCATATGAGGACACAATGAAATGAACTGATGAAGAATGCTTCCTCTTCCAAATTTAGGGCACAATTCAGGGATGTAGAAAAATGTCTTGATTTCTTAACTAATCATTTTCACAGCTGACAAATTTTAGATGATTGCTGATTGTTTTTGCTGGCTGCCAGGTTTTTTCTACATTCCTGTTATGGTACTGCAGGCATTACTGGGATAAGAATTCTATCTCTCATATTTAACTGGGTTGCCCTTGAGATTAAACAGTAGTTAAATGTGTATTAATGTATTCTGGAGCTTTTGCTTTCACTCTGCTAGACAACTACAGTTCATAATATATTTTTATGAGCTGGCACAGTAAAGCCCCAATAGCTGTGAATTTTATGCATTATTTTTAAATTAAATTCATGATTTTATTTTTAAACCAAAGTTGGATTGTTAAATGTGCTAACTGAAGGACATGTAGAAGCATAACTGCTTGCTGATTTGGACCTACCTACACGTTTTAACAGGCTGAAAATTAAAATGATGCCTCAATGGAAAAGTACAAAAAACACAGTATTTCCTGGATATGCACATTGCGATCATCCAACACACAAGCATGATGCCATTTACTTGAATGCCAACATTTTATTGTTGTATTGTTTATTTTCTTTGTCACATGATTAGTTTTTGAAAATGGCAGGAAATCTAAAATGTTAAAATGTTTGAATTTACATGCCACTTTTGAGAATGTTAAACACTTTTTCAGTCTTTAATAGGTCTTATTCAAAGAAAACTCTTGGGAAACTGAGGATATTTTGAGATCGGGTTTTTACACATTTGCAGCTATTGGAGCATTAAACAGTCTTCTATAAGTCCTATTTGTCTTTATATATCATCTTCTCAGCGCAAATTAACAGTTTGAATATATGTAAAATGTATTTCACGTATCTAGATTACGCAAGTTATTTATTGGCAGCCGTTTTATATATTAACTTTTATTACAAATACATTTTGAGATGTCATGGGGTCAAACAAGATTGTGATCAAAATTCAACATGATTAAAAAAAAGCAATGACATATCAGAATAAAAAAAACTTGTATAAACCATCTGCATTACATTGGCACCATATCAGATCAAAGGCAGCTGCACGGCAATTTTACACTATCTACACTTGGCGCACGAGTTATCGGAACACTAAATTAGGTAATTACCCAGCAACTTGGCTGAGTACTTTGCAATTTGACCTGGCATTTACCTAAACAAGAGTCTGTTTTATGGTCTGAAGACTGATAAGATATCCACCACACTCAGCAGGCAGCTCCTCCACTGAGTAAACTGATATGCCTACACTGCAAAAAACATTTTTGACTGGCAGCTGCATGTAGTTGATGGGAGAGTTTTGAAGGGCCGGAAGAAAATGTTGTATAAGTGTAACTGAAACATGATTTGCTGCTGTCATTTTGTGTCCTGTTTTTGTAGATATGCATGTTATTACCAGTTTTTTAATCACAATTACATACATTGAAGAAACACTGACTGTCAGAGCAACCATCCAATCATATGATAAAAACGGACTGTTCCATCAACGTCGGTGGTGGGCTCATGGAAGGTGGTAAATTTGACGAGTTTTGTAACTCTAGATTTACAAGGGATGCTGCGATGTTTCAATTCCAAATAACATACAGAGGCAAAACCTGTCAGGTTCAGGCCCAGGACACAAAATGAGTACAATAGATTGTGTTACATCATAATATTTATTCCCCCTTTTCACAATTTTCCCATGAACTAGATGCCAGTTGAAAATGGGTTGTTCCTGTGTAGGCATATCAGTTTACTTAGTGGGAGCTGCCTGCTGAGTTTAGTGGATATCTTATTAGTCTTCAGACCATAAAACAGACTCTTGTTTAGGTAAATGCCAGGTCAAATTGCAAAGTGCTCAGCTAAGTTGCTGGGTGATTACCTAATTTGGTGTTCCGATAAGTCATGCCCTTACTGTAACAGTACTTACATCTTTTTCCTGTATTGTACATTCTTTACAATAGTAAGCATCTGAAACCCCTGGCCCTCCACATATCACACATCTTCCTTGATATGAGCCATAGTTGCATTCATCACAGATTCTAACCAAGGTGCAAGGGCGTACATAGGAGTCGCATATCACACATTTCCCATCACACTTTTCACAAAGTCTGCCAATAGCTGAATGAGGTAAAAAGGAACGATATGCAATTTATTAATGCTTGATGTTACTGATTGAACAAGAACGTACATGTATTAAAACATGATTATCAGAGGGTACATGTAAAGTCCCTCCAACCCTAGAAGTTCAAGTTAGAGTGTACTATCCATGCTTCATCACAAGGTATAAAAGGTACTGTTACTTTGGTGAAAAACATTGTGTACATTACTATTTTGGAGCATTTGCACTGCAGTACACTGCCAACGACATTTGTTTCAAGTATCAATGTTTCATCCAAGATGGCATCAACATGGGGGATTTTTCCAGTTTATCAGAAAATTTAGAGGGGATTTGACCAGTTTTCATGAGTTCTTGACAATGAAATAACTGATATTTGGCATATTTGACAAACTCTCTGTCTCGGCTGGAATATCAACTCTCAAGATTGAAACACGGAGGAACATTCTGCAATGGCCAACCAATATTTGGATAGAACATAATTGATATACAATACAAAGAGATACACGGGCTCTGGCCTGGGGTCATTGAGAAGTTGGTGCGCTATGGTGCACACTAGTACCATGGAGGTTGAGGTGTACAACGCTACGCACATGGCGTGCATTGGCCATTGATTGGTAAAACAATTGAAACATGAAATGGCGACGCAAACAAATCCTTTACTGCCCTTATACGATTCTAGTCAGCCTCATTTTCATTATCACACTCTAACCTAGGGCTTGGAAGTTAAGGAAGTGTGAGACACAACTTGTACTGCTTAACAATTCTTAAAATACTTACCTACGCCGGGCTGCTTCCGACAAAAGATCAAATCTGGGTGATGCTTGGCCATTTTGAAAAACGTACCCCTCAATGTTAACGCCCTCTATGGTAATAATGAGCAGATACGGGCAAACGCTGAGGGCGTTCCACAGAAGTGGTGGAACTTACAGCAGAGGGTTAGTCTTCGTGTTTGTGGTGCTGTTATCCCATTATTCCTTATGCGAACAAAAAGCAATGTCCATATTTTATCTATGAGTACATTCTTACAGTAAAGTAACGTTGTTATGATCTCAAGGAAACCTCATCATAATGGAAATAAACTCAAACTGATTTCCTTGAAAACCTGAGATTCACTTGGACTATATGCTATCAACAACTGTTTTCTTCTGTTTTTGTCGTAATATGATCCTGAATATGATATTATATGATGTCATTGATAATTGGTCAATCATCGAACTTTCAGCAGCCTCTGCTGTTTCACGGGTCAAGGGCGTTCATTAAATTCTATGATTTGTTGACATAACAGTAGTACATAAGTATTCACGGAAAATGTATTGATAAGCGCTGCGACCATGGACAGAAATATAAAAATTATTGTCGTCCTTTAATTCACTTTTTACGATGGCCTAAATGTGGCAACGTGTGACAAGAATAGGCGTGGCATAGCTTTGTATTTTTTACATTGATTTTGTTATTTTTGTGGAAGTAGTAAAGTCACATTTTCCAGAATCTCGATCGAAATTTTATTGAAAATAAGCTCAACGAGTTGCCTGTGGTGAGCACAGATCAAGGAATAATAGCCCTTCCTACTTCCTCATACAAATGCAGGAGACGATAATGTAATTCTGATGAAAGAGACAACTGATGCTTAAACAAAGGTGTATCAGTCAATGTGGCAGTCGTCTTCGCAATTAGGGGTGGACCATTTGCAAGTCAGTTTGTTGTGAACAATTCTGAACGTCTTTTATCTCCATCAGGGCATGAGGATTCCCTTTTATCCAAGCTATTAAAGGATGTGTTTGCCAAGGTAACTAAAACAAAGGTGGAACTTCAAAGCTATATGACAAGCCAGCAAAAGTCTTTAGGGACCCTTCAGTAATTACAGGGGGAAGTTCCTCACACACTTATACAATAAAATATGACCCTCCCCGTCCTCCTCTTTAAAATGTGACCCTTCCCCTTGTCTGACATTCTAAAACTTGACCCTTCCCCAACCACTGCAGTATTCTCCCCAGGAATAACTGAAACAGTATCAGCTAATTTACATAACAATTGGTTTAAGTGTTATGTAAGTTTGGGACACAGTACGGAGGGGAGGGCTGGTGTTTTTGCAGGGACAGTCGCAATTAAGGCTTTTTATAAAGTATGTATTGTCTTAATGTTTGGTGTAACTACAGTGCTAGACAGATGTCAACTCTAAAAGTGGCTTATCATAATGCATTGCGTATAATTTTTGATCTTAAACAAGATGCGAGTATCAGTCACAATTTTGTTTCAAGAAATATTTTGAATTTTGCTTCATTGCAACGAAAGTTACTATGAACTTTTGCAAAAGATTAACAGAAAGCAAGAATTCTGTAATATACAGTTGTGTTAATTCTGATTTTTACTTTAATTCAACTTTCTGGCAGCATTGTAGGAATGTATTGTATTAGTATTTTCAGTAGTTTTTTTCATTCTTTTATAAAATTTATTTCTCGCTGTAATGTCTACATTTTAATGTTATTCTTAGTATGGGCGATGGCCTGAAATAAAGATGAACATAATAATAATAATAATAATAATAATAATAATAATAATATCGAAGACGGGATCGATAGATCGAGCCGAAAATCGATCTGGCAGACTACCCAGCTAACGAGCGCCTGTGCCCGAAAGTATGTCACTCGAGCGACAGCGCGTTCTCGCGCTGATGTCGTTCCCCGGGTGTCGTACCAAGACACGTCCCTATTTCCGATCGTTTCTTCCACAGAACTGTCATTTAAAGTTCAGATTCAAGTTCGTTTAGTTGTTTTGCTGTTGTGAAAAGTATTTATATTATCGTCGTGCCGTTTTAGAAGATTTTTGAGGACCTAAGGCTGCGTTCAAAAACATGGTGGGGGTGGCTGGAGGAATCGCACCTCAATACCCTCAAACATTTTCAAGTCCCCCCCGTCTATAAGATCGAACATTTTCAAGTCCCCTCCAAATTACCATATAGCCGTATATTTATTAGTAATGCACGTGGAATAAAAATAAACATGTATTGCATAGTTGGACTGCACGCAGATGTTCAACACTTCAGCAGGTTGTAGAGCGATATACACCTAGGGCAATTTCTTAAATTGATCCATTTTAAATGCATGAGTGGACTTTTTGAATTTATCAGTCTAAGCTGACTTGAGTTTATCCAACTCTGGCAAAGTCAATTGCACCAGCTGAAAAGCACACAAAATCATGATGACAATCATGAGAGATTATGAAATTGTGTATTCCTGGCTCCATTTTACCAAATTGTGAAAACTGAGCACAGTGACCTACCGAAAATACATTTTTTTTCAAAAGTACAAGACATACACAACTTAGATGCTACTTATAAATAAATGTTTTACAAAATTGACAATACTGGAAGGTTAAAATATTCCATCAAATTAATGTTTTAATCTCAGAAATTTTGGGTGTAATAATGGCAAATTTGGTAAAAAATAAATGATTCCATTTAGTCACACATTTTTCATTTGAATTAGAGTCTTTACTGTTCAAAGTTTTACTTTTGTGTTATTGTACGATGAGATGTGAAAATTTCATACATTGCATGAACTTGAAATGAATGGTTTTATATAATGATTTTAAGTGATTTTAGAAAATTGACTTTTCATCCTACATTTGTATAAGATCAAGCATTGTGACCCTATTTCTTTCCTTTAATATTTGATTGTTCTGATATGCCAGAATTCAAAAATCCATGGTAACTGTTTATGTGTTGCTCTCTGGCCGGATCTTGTGAACATGTATGTTTCACTGTCAACTGAGTGTCCTATAACCGAAACTCTTCTTAAACTATATCAGAATCAGAGCTATCAATGTCACTGCCAGAATAAAAAAAGGATTCTCAGAGTTTTTGAAATGACGCCCCCTCAGTTACAAACTCACAAGATGTTAATATCCAAATTTCCCCTTCTGACTTGCTATAATTTTGAAATTACCCGTCAAAGGGATTGGACAGAAATTACAGGTGGATTACAATATTTTTGCACAAGCATGTGTGTACAATATTTTGATATTTGAATTTAATTGATGATCAGCTGTTGACAATGTTGATTCACTATACATGGAACGGTCTATGAGAAAACTATGTAATACTTTTTCAATACTAAACTATATCTATGTATTTATAGATATTTGATAAGTGACATAAATGTCCTTAATTGGAATAGGGTTGTTACAACTGGTATGTGGACAAAAAATTTGACTTTAGAATTTAATAAAAAATGTTCATCCACTATACATGGGAGTCTATGATAAATTGTGAATAATTTTTTTTCCTATGAAAAACTTGCTATACTTGTGCACATACATATGTTGAATTATTAACATAATTGTACTTGATTAGAATATGATGGTTAAAGGTGCATATTATCATCATAGTGTATACGAAATCTGATTTTTTTGAATTTCACTGAAAATGTTCATCCACTATACATGGGAGTCTATGAGGAAACTATGAGTAATTTTTTGTCCAATACAAAAATGGGTAAATCTGTGTATTTATGTACTCTCGACAAATGGATATGCCGCAAGAAATTGAATTTTAGAATTTCAACGAAATGTTGATTCACTATAGATGGTAGTCTATGAGGAAACTATGAATAATTTTTTCCAATACAAAACTATCTAAATCTGTGTATTTATAGACATTTGATAATTCATTTTAAGTACTTAGTTAGACTAGGATGGTTAAAGGTTGATATGTGTGCAAGAAATTGGATTTTGGAATTTCACCGAAATGTTGATTCACTATACATTGGAGTCTATGAGAAAACTATGAATAATTTTTTACAATGCTACATTAATTTGTACTTTTATAGGTGTTGACAATTGATATAAATGTACTTGATTCAAATAGGGTATTTGAAAGTTCAGATGTTGACAACAATATTGATATTGGAATTTCACCTAAAAGTATAATTTCACTTTTCATGGTACTAGTAGTCTACAATTTCCCTGACAAAACTTGCTATATCTCTAATATGTAAGTAATAGTAATTGTTCGTTGCCCTAAGTGAGCTCAATGTACAGTACGACAAGTCGCAGAATTGTCAAGGCAAGATGTTCATGTGACAGATAATTATACTTTTGTTCAGATTTACAGTTAAATGACTTCAGAGAATTAGGTCATGCAGCGAATCGTTTTTATCTCCAAGAATATTTCTGAACACTGAAACTGCTTTTTGACGGGACGGATACTTATGAAAATTACGTGACCCCCCCCCCACCCCTCTGAGCTGTTTGAACAATACATGACCCCGCACCCTTTGCAGTTTTCAAATTTTAGGTGACCCCCCTGGATTTTGCCGGCCCATCCCGGCCATAATAATTGAATGCTCCCTTAGGATGGATGGATGCAGTGTCGGTTTACACTTTTGAGCTGCACAGATATCCAAAATGTACAGATACTTTCCCGAAATTTGACATATTTTCTAACAAGAGTAGAACAAAAACCAAGTATTGAAGTTACCCTTGAAATGTTTGATTCGCAAGTTTGCCAAAGTAAGATTATACTTACAGAAATAGTCGCCGTAGTCTTCAGTTCAAAAAATTATGTTCTTCAACACGTTTCTTATGATCGGTGATGTCACATTTTATTATTTTTATAAACATAGATTAATGCACCACATTGTTAATTTCCGATTAATTCAACGATTTCAAACCGTAATTATTTTTTCTGGTCGAATTGAGAGGGTTTTTAGTAGTTCTGTAGAAGAAAATATCGAAAATAGCAGACTATCTTGGCAATGCAATGACGTCTACGCTGTTAGCTACAATAATTGTACAGCCCGCTCCTCGCGCCCCGGGTAAACCTAATTCGGAACGTAATAACGTCAGTTGCAGCGGCATCATGGATTGCCTGTACCTTTGTCATAACTGTAGAATTACACCTGTTATTGCTACAAGCATCGCGGGCTTCATGAAACGTTGCGTTGTTTCTCGGTGTACAGGTCTCGCCGTTATATTCAGTTACGTATAATCTGTTGTTTGCATGTCAACACATTGGCCTGTTTACAACCTCCTGTGCACACTAATCGTGACCGTAATTTACACAGACATAAACATTCGATCCCGCCCGTGAATGTCAAGGTGAACCGGATTAACTTGGTTCGGGTCCCGGTATCAAGTCCCTGGCCTTTAACTGTTCAGATGTTTAATGTAGGATACCACTGCATCTTTGCTGTGAATCTTGTGGATAATGTATACATATTTAAAAGAATCGGCGTATTTCATTGGTAATTTCCTATTCAGGAAATATCAAACAGACAATCAAAGGTTTGGCCATAAAACAGCTTCTGTCAAAAGTGACCCTCCCCTTAAGATGGGTTATAAAAAGCGACCCTCCCCCTTGAACAGCTTTCTAAAAAGTGACCCTCCCCCAATTCCTTCTGCCCACCCCCCTGTAATTACTGAAGGCTCCTTAAATAGGATTGCAGATTCATCTAGACCAGCATGCATTGGCATCTGATTTAAAATTCCTAGTTTATAGTACCTTTGTGAGGTACTCACCTAGCAGATGGCTGGAGCGAGTTGAGCAATAATCTCATTTCACCAATGTAATATCTTGTAATGGTCAAAATGGTGCACGTAATTGCAAACAAGGTACAATGCAAATTCACTGGCATTGACATGGGGTTTTTTGCTCTGGAGTTACACTTCAGATAACAATGTCCTTTTTAAAAAATTATTTAAAGGTAAGTCTCAAGCCATTTCATGATAGAGCTCACTTACAATAGTTGAAACTTCTGTCGTCCAAAGGTGAAATAAACACAGGAAGGACATAGAAAAATTGCAAGGCCTGTACATTGAGACAGAACAGGTTCTGCTGACAACGGTTGGACAGACCGTCAACTCCAAAGCTTTAATTACTTGAATACAGCTGGACAAGTCCATGGACATTATTTCAAAATTATACCCAATCCTTACACCTTCTATGTTTGCTTTAAAGGGAAAGGTTACCAAGCGATTATGTGTTCAGAAATAAGAAATCTAAGAAAAAATGGTGCGAAATCTGTCTTTGTTAATAATTTTTACTTACTGATAGCGCGATGGCACCCATTTGAAAACCTTTAATTATAAGTAGAAGTGACGTCAGAGCCTAGGACTGCACTGACACTTGTGGGGCTTCCTCGGCTGTAGACTATGGGAAAGCCCTATAAGTGTCAGTGCAGTCCTAGGCTCTTACGTCACTTCACCCTATAACCTATGGTTTTCAAATGGGTTATGTTATTATGCAAGTTCAAACTGTCATACTCATACATGCAAGTCATACATTGCAGCCTGAGTAACTACACACCTGTGAGCATTGACTTTCATATCAGTTTGCTCTGAAAAACAAATTATTATTTCCATTTCCCCATCACAAATTTACTCTTTGGCATCATGTCAACAACTCTTCTATCGACAGAAAGCACATTATGTTTATTTCCCCTTCAAACAACAGTACATCTTCAAAAAAGAACCACAACTGAATAATATGCTGTAAATATGATCACTGACAGCTTCAGTGTTGAAATTACAGCAAAAACGGAGTCAGCGTGTACTCTGTTGTGCTGCCCAACAAAATAAACGCAGTCACTGACTTTTTTACATACAAAACACACAGACATGTAGCAAATGTCATGGAATCTTTTTTATTGAAAAGGAGTGCTGGCATTACCAGGACTTACTTTTTTTGAAAGTGTTTATTCATCGTGGATGTGTTAGACAAATATATCCATGTCTTGAACCAATAAAAATGATACAGATTATAAATTTCAATATCATCAATGATTTATCCAACTCAGAAAGTGAACCGAGGATCTTCCATCTTTGGGAAAAACAATTGACGCTTAAACACTAACAGTATCTATGGAAAAACACTACAGATAGTCGCTTGTGTATGCGGGATGGGGGGGGGGGGGCAGAGGAGTCAGTCAAACAGTCGATGACAGTGTGCTCGATGTCATCGGAATTTCATCTGGACGTTTATAATAGACATACGGTGATGAAGGTTGCATCAAATAACAAGGTATATAATACTGGCAATACGATGGCAGCAATCTGTATTGAGCTGCCTGCTGCGGTGTTTGTTAGGTTGATGTTGTCCCAGTTTCGCTGAACCTACCACCTCGATTGACCAGGGACGTTTGTGTAGATGCAGACGCAGGAAACGTGATACTGCGGCGTATAAGCTCTTTCTGTACAGGATTTACCATATCTTTTGTGATATTCTCAACTCATCATGAGGAACTTTTTATTACAATAATAACACAAATTGAATCTTTCGTTTGATTTGTGGGATTGATTGAACAGGCGGTGTGTCTTTGATGACGTTAGTTTGGGTGTTCTGTCTGAAAGAAACGTCAGTGGCTGTGTTTATTTTGTTGCACTGCACAACAGAGAGTCCATGCTTACTTTGTTTTTGCTGTACATGTTCACAGAATCCTCTTTATCCATCCCTAACTTCTAAACTCTGATGTACTCTGCTTGTACATGGGAAAAAACTATTACAAAAATACATGTCCATAATTTGTAATGATAAACAGATCCTGTCCCCATCACCATGCTCAATTTCATCTTTGATAACATCTCCCCACTTTAGTCTTAGCTCAATCTGTGCTATTGTTCTACAAGCTAGAATATCCCCCCCACCCCCACCGAAAGTAAAGTACCAGACTTACATGTACCCTAGTACAAAAATGAAAACTCAGGGCATAGGTAATTTGCATATCTGCATAGCTCATTACATTTTACAAATCTAAAAATCAGAATGTAAGCTGAAATGTACAACAGGAATTCACAAGCTGTGACATCATCTCTTCTTGAATCCGTACTTCTTCCTCTCATAGAACAGATCTGTTTTCGCACTGCCGAGGTTAACAATCTTTGGGCAACCATCTCTCTGTATGGAAAATTGAGAACAGAACGCAATTCCATTATTAAAATGCTGAAAAAGTCTTATGATCAGTTTCTAAGCATGTACTGGGGTTTCTTAAAGAAAGACTGTATCGTCTTGAGACATACTTGCATGAGGGGGGCCCTCTATGGAGTAGTACAGAAATGAAAATTTTCAATAAAAATGGTACGACACCAAACCGCATTGTTTTCAGCCCATTTTCAATAACATCAGTACACTGTATGAGTGGCACTTAGCAATGTCGCTTCGCTTTATTTTCTGAAATGTAAAATCCGCATTGAGTCACTGTCCATATTGATGCACCCCAGTAGGGCTTGACATCAGTCTACGATTCTTTGGTAGAAAAATACCCAAGCACATGATTGTATACAGATAGTTGAAATGGGTCAAAGACAAAATAGGTGAAATGTCAACTTGAAAGACAACTGCATGTACCAGTAAATTAGATCTATCCTGCTGTTGTATAGTCTGGTATGATTTCTGTGTAATTAAAGGGACAAAGTCAGCTATTTTTCATGAATTTTGTTTGATACGAGACACAACTTATATTGTTTGACATGTTGAAAAATACATATATAGTACCCAGACAAATTAAATGAAACCATCACAAGAATGAATAAATGGTGATGACCATTTATTCTTTCTCACCTTGGTTTCATGTATAGTGTCTAAAACCAGGGTCGAGTATATGCATGGTCATCCATTCATTATCTTTCAATAGTGTCTCGTATCAAACAAAATTCATGAAAAATGGTTGACTTTGTCCCTTTAAAAAACATTTATTGAGAATACTGATCTTTAGTGTTCATTTAACGTTAATGTATGTTATCAGAATATCATTTTTGACAGGACATTTATTTAAAAAGACTTTCCATGATGCAAAATAAATGCATTTTGTCCCTTCACACAGCAAAATTTGTCAATTCATTTCATATGTAAACATGACCAAATTTCATTGTCATGTAATTAGGACAATACCATATGCCATGAAAAGTCCTGGTGAGAACACTGTGTTGGGAAGTTACGTTCAATATGCTATAAAACATTTACGGCTGACTTTCTAAATACTACCAATCAATGGTATGATTCAGATAAAAAATCAAGGAATCTCACACTAGCCTACAAAATCTCCGTCTTTCTGTTTGGGAGAAGTAAGCATATAAGCTTCATATGAGGACACAATGAAATGAACTGATGAAGAATGCTTCCTCTTCCAAATTTAGGGCACAATTCAGGGATGCAGAAAATTTTGGTCACGGTGAAAATAAAAGTATAGGTGTTTATAAGTAGTGTGTGAGCACATCAAGTTCGTGAAAAATGTCTTGATTTTTTTAATACACTAATAATATTCAAAGCTGACAAATTTTAGCTGATTGCAGGTTGTTTTTGCTGGCTGCCAGCTTTTTGCTACATCCCTGATATAGTATTACAGTCATTACCGGGATAAGAATTCTATTCTTCCTTCTTAACTGGGTTGCCCTTGAGATTAATCAGTAGTTAAAGGTAGGGGAATCGATCCCATGGATCAAGTTTGTTCTAGCCTGTAAGAGGATTATGAAGGTGTCTTAGCCTTTTGTTTTCCATTGAAATTGTAATCTAGTAGGTAAATTTCCTGCCAAGACAATCTGATGCCTGAACCATGCCTTCAATGTGTATTAATGTATTCTAAGAACTTTTGCTTTCACTCTCCTGGGCAACTACAGTTCACAGTATGTTTCCAGGAGCTTGCACATTAAACAGCGTTCTAGACGTCCCATTTGATTTTGCATTTCATCTTTTCAGCGTGAATTAACAGTGTGTATATTTTTCAAGTATCCAGATTATAGAAGTTATTTATTGGCAGCTGTTAATATATTTACTGAAATTTCTCATGGTTTTTGAGATGTTATGGGATAAAACAAGATTGTACACAAAATTCAGCATGATTAAAGAAATCAACGACATGAATCAGGAAAAAACCTGTATAAACCATAAACCGTACACCATATCAGATCAAAGGCAGCTGTAGGGCAACCGTACACTGTCTTATCACATGAACTGGCCCGAATCGCCACCTGTGTGACGTAGAACAGGATGGATAAGAAATCCGAATTACCCCTGTTCTAGTCATTAACCGGAACCATTTTCATGCATGGTACCGTTCATACAGCTGTAGGGCAACCGTACACTGTCTTATCACATTGGCTGGCCCGAATCTTCACCTGTGTGACGTAGAACAGGATGGATAAGAAATCCGAATTACCCCTGTTGTACGTCATGAACCAGAACTTTTTTCGTGCATGGTACCGTTCATACATGCAGGTCGCGACACGGACAGATTTTTTGTGATCAATGCCGTGCTAGCTCTCACGTTATTTTTACAAAAAGTTGACCCGATAAATCCAGACATGGAAACATAAAAGGCATATTTGTCCAACGAAATTTCGAGTCGCTAAAACTATAGCTTTTCCCGAGAATCGAATGGAGATACCGTCGATCGTTTTATTTTAATGGCTCAGTAACGTCGCGGCTCCAGTCGAGTCGTGTAGGCTCAATGTGGACGTCGTACCTGGCGATCCCGGTTGGCGATAAAACCGAAACCTACACCTCAACGTAAGTTCAACTGAATAAATGAGTACAGTATAATCTTCGGGAAAGCGACATAGGAGGCACAAGCATAAAGTCATTTGACTAACAACGATAAATTTCCTTCATCGCACAAAAATTCCGTAAATTCTCGCTCGGAATCAAACTTGCAGCGCGGCGTAAGGCTGTAGCGAAGACACAAGCTGTCGAGCTGTGTGCAGCGCTGTGGAATCCGATATACTTCGAAAGTTGACTCAGACAACACTCAAAACAGAGTTTCCGTCAAGTAACAAAATTAGGATGTATCCACGGGCGAGATATGTGTCACTGCAAACATCAAAGTCCGTAGGACGAAAACATTGACGACCGAGATCGGGATTGACGAGTTGACACCGGCAGAGACCGGTGACGGCAGTGTTGTGAGCACAAACATGCAATGAGTGTGTCATCGAACAAAACCTTTCGCAGGGGTTAAAATTTCCGCTGGTCCGAGGTCACGGTCTAGCGAAAATCCACATCGGTCTAGTAACTAAAATTTTTCACTAGACCGCGGTCCAGTGCAAGAATACTTTGTTACTACCTTTCCCTGCACTCTATTTCGGTCGTAAACTGCAATCCGATACAAATTTGTCATAAACTCAGCCATATAGTGAGACTCCCGCTTGCTCTGTACGCGTATGCGTAGCACTATACAACATAGCCACGAAATGTTTACATCATCTTCCTGCACAGTGACGTGTACTGATTAGCAGATCTCTCATTAGCGAGATCTCTCATTACACGAGATCTCATGCATACCGATAAACTAATAGGGGGGTGCCCCTAATTAGGTCATTCCATGACAATGAAAGTAAATCAAGTATATGAGTCACCTCGTGTTCAGGATCACACATGTGTTGTTGGATTGATTATGCAACGAACTCTTGATTCAATTTGGGGATCAAACTCAGCCCATCCACCAACAAAGCGGGCCTGTGTAGAGCATGTTGAGCAACCTGATGGTCCTGAAGTGACATTTAGCCAACCTCCTACTAATACAGGAGAAGCTCAAGTGATTTCACCCACATCAAGTTCGTCTGTTGTGAGTGTTGACATTCACAGTGGTAGTGCTGGTGTCGAGGCCATCGAAGCAGACAGTCATACCGAAACTTCTGCAACTTTACCAGCTGGTGATACTTTGTCAAAGGATCAAAAGTATGACAAGTTCAAGCGTAAACGACGTTTTGTGCCTACCTGGACCCAACAATGGCCTTGGGTCAGCTATGACGGAGAAAAATGTTCTGCTCCTACTGTCGGAAATTCCCCAGTATTGCCGATAAAAGTAGTGCCCTTTTTAAAGGGACAGCGAACTTTAAGTGGACCCTCTGAAGTCACATGAGAAAACTGTCGAACATGCTACTGCACTCGCCGGTATTTCCGAGATGTTGGGTTAAAGAACATGACAGATAAGTCATATCAATCAAAATTTCAACCAAATGTATCAGCTACTCCTTTAGGGAAGGCAGTTATGAAACTGAATGATGGACAAAGAGACAGAATGAGAAAACTTTTCCGTACTGCCTATGCCGTGGCAAAGAGTGGCAAACCGTTCTCGGACTTCATGCTTATGTGTCAACTTCAACAAGTAAATGGTTTGCAACTTGGCGAAAACTATCAGAACATACCGAGCCTTAAGGTGTTTTTGGCATCTATCTACGAAAGTCTCAAAAGTGGTATACGCTCAGAGATAATGAATGTTAATTTTGTCAGTATATTGGGTGATGGTTCGACTGATGTAGCGGTTATCGAGCAGGAAGTTGTATTTCTGAGATACGTCAGTCCTGTTGACGGTATGCCCGTATGCAGAGAAATAGACATTACGTCGCTTGAAACTGCCAATGCTCAAGGTATTATGAATGCCATAGAAGCAGGACTTTCACAGGTTGATTTAAGCCTTGATATGTTACGACCAGATAATGATGAAGTCAACCAAGTTTGATAATGGCCAATTTCGATGGAGCATCAGTCAATTTTGGTGAAAAAAATGGAGTGGTGAAACGAATGAAGGACATCTTCCCAACACTAATATCTCTGCAGTGTATTGCACACAAGTTGGAGCTTGCAGCACTGGATGCTAATAAAGTAACACTGAGCGGCCTCAGCAGTTTTGAGGAGACTTTCAAGGGAATATTTTCATTCTACCACTATTCTCCAAAGAGGAGAAGAGAATTGCAGGCAATATCTGACATGCTAGAGCAAAACCTGTGTCATCTAAGTGGAGTAAGGCAGGTACGATGGCTGTCCAGCAAAGAAGAGCTGTGAAGGCTGTTAGGCATAACTATCAAGCTATAGTAACTCACCTTGAAAACACAGCTACTGATGCCAAGGCAACTGCTGATGCTGGAAGCAAAGCTAAAGGATATCACAAAGCTATCACTGCCATCAAATTTGTCAGACTTCTCCACTTCATGCTGGATTACCTACCTTTGCTAGCACAATTATCCAGGGCATTTCAGGAGGAGAAATTACTCATTATGGAAATTCCAGATGCACTTGAACAGACATTGCTGGCCCTAAATGCTTTAAAGTTGTATCCAGGAAAGAATACTCGTGAGTTCCTTGACAAATTTGACATACAGAAGAAGATGTTTGCAGAGGTCAAACTGCACAGTAGCCCAGGAAGGAATGCTGATGACTTGGCAACAAATTTTACTGATTGCATTGTCGACAGCACAATTACTTACCTGAAATCAAGATTCAGTGTGTTACAGGAGAAACCCCTTTCTCTCCTGATGATCTTCAACTTCCAGAAGTGGCCTGTAGATCATCAGCAATTGGCTGCTTATGGCGTTTCTGAACTGATTGAACTACTTGAGACTTACCTGTATCCACATTTCTCAGAAGATGAGAGAAATGAAATTGTGAGCCAATGGCCAGCTCTGAAAGTGTATTGTAAAGTGTGGCGCACTGCAAAACCAGTTGATGTTTACAGTATGTTGCTACAAACAAAACCAACTTCTCTAAATGCAATGATAAAACTCATTGAATTTGTTATGGCTGTATCCCCTAGCACAGCCAGCTGTGAGAGAGCTTTCTCTAAACAAAATGTCATCAAAACACAACTTCGATCTGTCATGACGCAGGAATCTTTGCGTCACCAATTAATGATAATGACAGAAGGCCCTGAACTGAAAGACTTTGATCCTGACAGAAGTATTGCCCATTGGCTTGACAGTAGTTTGCATAGTAGACATATTCAAGGACATAAATTGAAAGTAAAGCCAAATGATGATGATGCTGATATTGATGATGTTTTCTTCAACCATCTGTCAGCCAAGTAGACATTCACATGTAGGCTGACGGTATGTAAATGCAGCCATTCTGGACCACCCGTGTGGTTTTCTGATAAATAAACTCCCTTACAGTACATGTACGTGTAAGCAGTAAAATCATTGACCTACAAATACGAATAAAATTATGTGTGTGTACAAGAATCATATGCGAACTGAAACCTATGCAGGACTAGTGAATTTTTATGCAGGACTAGTAGATTATATTTTTCACTAGTCCTGGTCTAGCAGACTTTGCCCGGAAATTTTAACCCCTGCCTTTCGCGCTCGCCAAGGTCGTAAACTTGAGTGATATTTTGAAAGCCATGGCATCTGTGAGAATAAGAATTACTGTTTAGATTACTTCAAATATCTATTTATAAATATTCTAAATAACTCTGAATACTATGGCTATCCGTCACTAGCATGGTGAAAGCTACGTCCGCCGATGCCTTGGCATCGGTACAGCGCGAGACAATGATTGACACGTTCAGGTGTTTTTCGCAGAGCCGCACAACTTCTCGCCATCGGCTCAAAGTTGTACAGCTCCGCAAAAACACTCGTATACGATGACGTCAAACAGAGAAAAATACCATGGGATTATATATAGTCAAACCTGTCTTAGCGACCACCTGGATAGAGCGGCCACCCGTCTATAACGGCCACTCCATTGCAATCCCGACGTAATTTCAATGTAATTGTACCTGGATAGAGCGGCCACCTGTCTAACGCGGCCAGCGGCCACCCTTTTTGTGTGTCTTTGGTCAGATGACACTGTGTATTACGGCCAGAAATATCTTGACTGCCCACCAAAGTGCCTTGTCGTACTCAAATTTTGAGTCATTTTAGGGAGTTTACATTGAATAGCCCATTGTATATATGCTTGTCCGACTCCACTGTCATTGTGTGTTCAGGACTAGGTGCTAACACGGTCCCTTTTGTGGAGGTACTGTGGTGCTAAGTAGCTGAAGATGAAATTACAAAAGAGGTGTGGGGAATCCGCCCCAGCAGTACCATACAACAGTCTCCAAAAATGCCCCCACTGACTAAAAAGTATACCGACACAATAGTTTTCACCAGTTTAGGTAAATGAAATATCGAAATATTAAATCTTTCAAGTTTAATCATTCTTCGATCGTAGAGGTACACCACGACGATGTTTTGATCAAAAATGCCGGAACTCTGATCGATACCTATCGAAACAGACAACTACCACTTCTACAAAAGACATGTACTTAGCATATTTCTAGAACCTTACGAAGCAAAATTTAAACTATATTTTCGCAAGAACATTCGGCGCGATCTAACTTTCTACAGTCGGCTTATGTGGGATCTACGGTAGCCATTGTTGTTTATTGAAATGTTGTCGGTGATCTTGCTCACCATTGGTTGAAACTGGGGTACCCGCCCTCTCCAACAACATTTCTCTTCAATCCGTAAACAAAGAATATGGCGGTCGGACACGAGTGCCGTGCCCTGCGTGCCATGCACTCCAGAAGCGTACTGCGGGGGATATTACAGAAGCAAAAGTATTTTCAGTCATGTTTTGGAAAGGTCAAACTTGCTTTTCGAAAGCGAGAAGCGACTACCGCGTTGTTTCTTTCTTAGTGAAACGGTGAACGCAGAAGCCGGGTGCGACCAGCGGCAACTGTGTTCAATTGTGCCGTGTTTCAAACTTTCACACATTGTGGTGACGCTATGACGCTTTGTCGGCCTGAGACAAGAGAAGACGCGAGTCGGTCGGTTACCGTCAAAAGTTTTTGGAGGTGATTGACATTTGAGATAAATTCCAATGCAATATTCATGTATGATCGGTCGAATGTTCAAAAACCAACGGATCGATCTTAGCTACCATCGATCTACCATTGCTATGAAAACAACGCAAAGTAGACTAAGGCAGACAAATCTCATTCTCAGTGACTTTTTGACAAATGAATTTTTTGTAGCATTGTGGTTGTCAGCATTGAATTTTCACGTTTTTCTTTTAAACACACTGTGAGGACATTTGTCAAACTACAGTACATTGTGATTTTTTAACACTGCATCTATTTACATTTTTGGTCATTTTCTTCTTTTGCATGACTGTCAAAAAGTTACACAATAATACATTTCTTTTTTTTTGTACTGTATGAATTGTTTGTCTGAAATGCCTGTTAGAGCATTTCATTTTGTAAATCTGTCCCCTGCCAAACATCTTGATAACAAGTCGACAAGCCATATTTACTGATAACGAATAAATTATCCAACCTGTCTATAAAGGCCACCTGTTTATAAAGGCTACTTTAGCAAAGTCCCTTGACTGGCCACTATATACAGGTTTGACTGTATAATAACAGTACTTACATCTTTTTCCTGCATTGTGCATTCTTTACAATAGTATGCATCTGAAACCCCTGGCCCTCCACATATCACACATCTTCCTTGGTATGAGCCATAGTTGCATTCGTCACAGATTCTAACCAAGGTGCAAGGACGTACATAGGAGTCGCATATCACACATTTCCCATCATCCTTTTCACAAAGTCTGCCAATAGCTGAATGAGGTAAAAAGGAAAGATATGCAATTAATGTTTGTTGTATGAAACAGAACTGTACATGTATTCAAAATATGATTGTCAGAGGGTAAATGTAAAGTCCCTCCACCTCTGGAGGTTCAAGTGAGAGTGTACTTCCAATCCAATGCTCTGTAACAAGGTTCCATACATTAAAGCCCCACTAGTTTTATCTTTCAGCATTATATTTTTTATTTTTACTTTCACGCTAAAATACGTTTGTGAGAATGAACTAATTTAGGTGTGTGGATACACTTATTATTAGCTCAGGGGTTTCGTTACCCACTGGGACTGGCAATTTTGAACAAGGTAAAGACTACACTGCGATTAAATGTTTGCCAAAACATTAAAATCGTAGCTCCATGCGGAAAAGCAAAATAGCATCAATGACACTTTCCTCACATTTGGTTACATGTAGCAAGCCAGAATGAGTGTATACATGATATTTAGTAGCTTCTGTGGGCCTTAGCTTGTGATATTCATAGTCAAGTGAATTTGAACAAATTTTGATGCACCGTCCATTGAAGTACGAAATGGTTGGCAACCGGTGATCACACACACTTATACAATACTATGTAGTTAGTTAATTCAATTTAGTTCGGCTGACTGAATCCGAAATTTCAGTGTCTATTACATCGTTACCAGGACTCTCACTAGCTTACGTCAACATTGCGTTGTTTGAACGATCATCCACACTCATCGACGACGCCCGCGGCCCTGCATAGCTGTCCCGAGGGACTCATCAGCCTGATTAACTTTCTTTACCAATGTATTTCAAAATACTTGGCTGATCATTTAGTTTCCTTTTTCTGAAGTTTTCTGGCTTACACATCGTGAAAAGCAGCGTATATGGTATTCAAATAATCATGCTCATCTATGGAACTATGGACAACTTTTCCACTACGTCTCAGTCACATGTCATTTGCATATTACGAACGGTTGTCAATGTTTTCCGAGGTTACCTATCCGAGGTAACCGGATATGCAACCTGTGCTCACTATACTCCGTTGCATGCCAAGCTCGTTCCAGTTCTAACTTGGGATTTTTACCTTTTAGATCAGTTTTACTCAAAATTTCTCACTCTTTTCTGTAATTTGTAATTCTGTTACATGTCTATTTCAAAGATTGGCTTCCATCACAGTGCCTCTACATTCAAATCACCGGCTGCTGTTGTAAGAAAGTAGTCATGAAATTTTCATGTTGAAAGCCGGTGTTGAAAGGCGGGTTCCGTTGGAAATCGCAATGGAATATGCCAAGATTGACTTAGACCAAAAACGATAGCAGAAATTCAGAGATGTACTGAAAGCCATACATCGTTGCTGGTTTATACTATGAGGGAATGAGGGAAATCGGTCCCCGAACTCGGCGATACGTGCGGCCATTCTGTTTCCCAACTACCTACAGTAGGGTTGACAAGATGAGAGGCCCTCCTATCCTTAACAATGGGGCTGACACGAAAACTGAGAGTGAATGCTCAAAATCGAAGGCTTAAAGTGGGGCTCAGGTAGTGATAAGTTGTACAAATTCACCTTAAGTATGCAACAGTTGTGCACATTTATGTCTGTGAACAAGGTAATGGCGACAAAATCTTGAAGTTTACGAACACACTTTGTCAACAAACGTCAGAGGGGACGCCATCTTGGAAGTCGTCTACTCGCACGCGAACGGCCGTAATGAGAGATCGCGTGAACGGAAATAGTTGCATTTCACAGTGAATGTTGTGAAGACTAGGAAATCAAGATGAGTGCAAAAATTTCCCAAAAACGTCTTTTTTCTTCCGAGAGACTGCTGACGAAATTTTTACTTTGAAATGTCTATGACTTTTGGCTTGTTTACCAAGAAGGGAAGGAATGGCCGCGGGCAAATGTACCTTAGATATTTTTCTACTTGTTCTGTGCTCTAAAAGGGCTCAAATATGCAGCGCAAATTAGCGCCCACGGTTTTCCCAAAGCAGGAAGTAACGTTCGCAATAGTGCCGTACCTGAACAATGTGCTTTTTCACCCGTGTGCAGTTGTCATTGACCGGAACACAAAGGTCAGCGTGAGGACAATCTTCCATTTTCTTTCACTGGACTTAAAACCTACACAATATTCTCACAGAAATAATTTGGAAACTATAAATGCACCTTTCACTGGACTCATTATTGTACAGTTAGTCATCTATGAGCCATTTTAACCATATTGGGTCCGATTTTTGGCCACACTGTCTCATTATTCCTCATTACTTACACAATTCTCAGGGAAAGAATTTGGAAATGTAGATTTTCCAGACGCTGCCAAATTGTGATTATGCTAATTAGCCAAATTATTTTTTTAGATTTGGACTTCATACCAACACTTTCAACAGGTGCCATCAATACTTGGCAACAGATTTCAGTTTTAAAAATCGTCCGGTCACCCTACCTACAGTGTATCTCTATTGCATACCACAGCGGCCATCGCCATGTATCGAACCACAAACGACTGTGGTTTAATTGAATACAGTAACTTTTCTAAGGGATTCGAACTCACAACCTATGGCATCCAGTCACCTGGCGAAGACATCACGGTCGAGAAAGGTCAGTCAGCCAGACCACAGCCCCTCAGCCAGTCCACAAACCCTGGTTATGAGCTAGGCTCGAATCGTGTGAACCCTGCACACTTCCGTATATTCAGGCAAGGGTGATAAGCGGAGGCCCTAGGTGTAATGTATGTTTGCCAACAACCAACGTCAACGACGTTGCCTATATTGTGCGCCCACGGCGCAGGACCTCGCTCTTTAAAAGCATGGGTCAGGCGTCGCATCGTCTTGCCAGGAAATTTACTTACTAGATTAAAATTTCGATGAAAAACAAAAGGCTATGACATCTTCATAATCCTCTTACAGACTCGGATCGAGTCCCTTACCAGCTTACCTTTTAAAGGCGACGCAAACAAAATCGTTTATTGCCGCTGTATGGTTCTCATCAGCCTGATTTTCATCATCGCACTGTAACCTAGGGCTTGGAAGTTTAGGAAAGTGTAAGACACAACATGTGCAGTTGAAAGACTTTAAAATAAAAATACTTGCCTACGCCGGGTTGCTTCCGACAAAAGATCAAGTCTGGATGATGCTTTGCCATTTTGAACGACGTGCCCTCATGACGTGACCTCGACGTTGTAACGCCCTCTGTGGTAACAATGAGCAAAAACAGGTAAACGCTGAGGGCGCTGCACAGAACGACTTTCTTTCAAAATTTACAGTTGTAAACACAGCAGAGGGGATAGTATATGTCTATTAGGCAAGAAAGAAAAAATAAATTGTTCATCGGAATCACCGCTTCTACTTTGCCCGATTTGGATTTTCTTGATTTTGGCAAATTCTACTTGAGGTTGTATAAACGGTGTGTAGAAAGAGTGTCTCTCAAAGATAGAACAAAAATACTGAAAAAAACACGTCAAAATTAACCGCTAAATGAACTATATCTCGCCAACAAAGTTAGCACCTCGTCTGAACAACGTTATCAATACTCATAGAAAACAGCGCACATGCGCAATACACTCCCAAGTTTTTTCACCGCGGGATACTTCTCGTTCGGCATAAGTGAGGTGACGAGATTGTGGTACAGGTCTCCTGAGTAACAATTCATGGGTATTGTTTTGAGGTTATTTTGAGGTTGCGTTTTGTTAGTGGTACATGGTAGATATCAAAAGTACAACTGTATATTATCATCAAAGAAAGCACCCAGCCTCGCCAACGGGAGACAACTTAGTCGCTTCAAGTGAGAGCCTTTTCTTAAAACAAGGTGAGTTCGCTCAAATGAAGTTTGCAAGCATAGAAACTGCACCTTTTCATAAGCCTTGCCCTATTGGAGTTCTGATAACCTTTTGCACTTCCCCATTTCGCTTTCTATAAATATATCCCATACATTTCTATTGCTGGTAAGTTGATTTTTAATGTTAGTCAGAGCCTTTTGTTTGATAACGAGTTTAAACTGTACATTCCTGTAAGAGAGTGCATTCATATGGAATTCTTTCAAATCGTCAACAGGTGTCAAAATGGAATTTTCACACTTAAAAATACCATACATCGCAAGCTATTAAGTACTAGTAATTATTATACACCTACTGCCGTAACCTATGGGAGTTTGACCGTCCAATAACTTTCCGTATTTTGTATAGTACGCGGAGTCCCGAATACGGGAGACGCGCGACGCGCAATTTTCAGGGGTTTGTAGCAATTTTATTTCAACAATCGCGCGCGTTCCACTCAAATCGCGCGTGCCGCATCCCTCAAAACTTACCATAGAATTAGTTCATACGGACGATTAATGGAGGAAGGTGTATAATACAAGGGTTATACACAAAATACGGCCCTGTATGGACTCGGGCTCAGTGAGTGACGTATTGGACTCGCCTTCGGCTCGTCCAATACGTCACTCACTGCACAAGCCCTCGTCCATACAGGGCCGTATTTGTGAATAACCCTATATTATTAACTGACAGTAAACTTGCCTTTCACTGTTATTACATTTAGCAGCAGACATAGCTTGTATAAGGGCATACAGGGTAACGTTCTATTTAGTTACAGCAATAGGGATTTTAGTATCATGACTCATGGTATTTCTCATGGTAACATACATTAAAATAATTTATATTTTTGTTCTTTTTTTTCATATTTTGTTCACCTTGGTGATCCGAAATGAATGAGACTTTGGGGTAAAATGTAATGTTTTGGATAAGAAAAGCAAGCTATGTCAAATTTATGTAAAGTTTAGTTCTGTTGCAACTCTAGAGGGAAAATTATTTTTTCAGTCTGCAACTTATGAACGAACATGAAAATTATCTCTGTATGTTACAAAACAAATCCACTTAAATTGTGAACCAGAAAAGACTAGTTAAATTTTAAGAGGTCAATATTGTGTCCCCTTAGTGGCATTCTGGCTCAATTTAACACAGGAGAACTAAGAACAATTTGAACAATACTAGAATTCGAACACTGTATAGTTGTTTCGAACTATGCTATAGACGGATTTTATTCGTCAATGAACTTAGGACTTTTGTTGTTGTTTATTTAATCGGCGCGATTTTAACTTGACGTTTCAACAAGCTTAGGGCTTGCGTTTGAGGGAATATTTGGGTGTTTTAACATCGAAACCTTTAATCTTTTAACATATTTTCCCAGAGGAAAATGCGTAATGACCATGAGTACAAGTTGAACCAATCACAAGAGAGAAAGACGAACAAAAGAATGATCTTTATAAGATTCTATGAAATTAATAACCATTGAATACAGAAGGCAATGTGCGCTGATAAGTAATGCAAAAAAAATGTTTCTCGTCCTTTGGTGGATTAAAAAAATGATACTATCATGCGAATTTCTTTTTTTTTTCCTGTGTTTTGCTTTTTGAAAAAAATGACCCAACCCCTGTTTTGGTGAATTCAAACATGGCCGCTGGAAAGTAAAATTGCTGCCATGAAAAGAAACAAACATAACCTGAGAAACATTTCTGAACATTTATCAAACTGATCCATAACATAAATTCATATGTAGATGTTATGTTCTGCTTGTTCCATTTTCACGTTGACTGTACATTAGTGCAGATACGTATCCTGGCATTGAAACCCCGGACTTCAAAAAAAGTTGCCAAGCGCATGTTTTCACATGACGCGCGTGATGACGGGAAACAAAACACTTTTTTTTCGCCTAAGTATTGAATTCCTCATTTTGAAGGTCAGGAAGCGAGAGCAACCGATCGCGAATTTACAATGTGACCGAAACAAAAGTAAGAAAATGAGAACGAGTTCCTGTTTCGTGACCAAGGTGATAATAAAGTATATATTGCATATAATTCATTGTGGCAGGTGATCTATTATTAAGAGCATAGGGTTGAAGTAGAGCTGTAAAAGGCTGACAGTGTTAAATCAACTTTTATGCGAGGACAAAATCAACGGAAGAAGGGCTGGTCCGTCGGTGGAGATTTGGTGTCATGCAATCGTACGTTGAGGGGATTGCAATTCCATTTATAATATTTACATGGCGCGGCGATCATAATTGTCAGTCACTGAGAAGAGAAGAGTCAATTTTCATTCAAGCATTCAATATAAGGTCGGTATTACCATGTATAATAGTCCATGAAAACCACAAAGATATGCACAAATGGTCAGCATATTTCAAAACTGGACAGGTTATTACTGCTCACTGACTCTCCCTTCGGGGGAGTAGCTGGCGAGAGGAAGCCGGGATACAGAAATAGAGTGGTGGCTCAAAGTCTTCAACGATAACACTGCTGATTTCTTATATATGCCTGTTACATATTGCCAGGTGTCCCTTCTTCCTCGGTACTTGTAAATATACCATGAAAGTAAAATAAAAACTCGTGTCATCCTCTGTAGATGTGAATATTATGCGTGATCAGAGCCTCTCACACTGCTACGTCAATATAATTATCATTTTATGGCTATGTTAATGACTTCTTGATTATTTTCACTTGGCGAAAGGTAACAAGAGCACATGCCAGGACGTGCATCTCGGCTGAAGCTCCCATTTACGTTCAGCCATGATTTAAATAAAAATGCGATGACTAGGACCTTGGCTAAGTCACTGCATGCAACTCTGGAAAATTACTATTTATTTTACTCTGTTCATCCGCCTTTTCTGTTCAAAACTTTCGGCCATGCGTTTTCTTCCTTTATTTATCTACACATTTTTATCAATGACTGTTCTCTATCACTGATATTAACTTTTCTTGCTTATGTACTTCTACACTTCAACCCTTACTACACCGCCATTAACACTACCACAGCTATCATCATTATCTTCATGACTACTACTACTACTACAACAACAACAACTACTACTGTAACATTCTACAGAGCACAATTATTTTCTGTGTAAAATAGAGAAAGGTGCAATTTACAAGTACTTGATAATGGTTCATCATTATGCATGTTTACCAGACAGATTAGACACCATCTGGAGGGATATTTTGAGTATTCCACATTCCATTAAACCAAACTTTGCTTCATGTTATTGTGATCCCATCATAAAGAAAGAAGGGGATTTACAATGGCGCATTATGCACGGAGCCTATCAAACTAGTTCTTTTTTGTTCCGTGCTGGTTTTCGTTCAGATGCAAACTGTTCTCTCTGTAATGACATTGATTCACTTTTACATACTTTCCTTGAGTGTCCAAACATTCAACCGCTTCTAGGTGTTACTTCCACTGTAACGTCTCGTTTAGTTTTACCTGGACAAGCTGTAAACATTGCATGGTTTTTCATTAATCCTCCTGTTAAAAACTCTGTATTTATTCATAGACGTGCAATGTCTCTGTTTGTTTACATTTCTACAATGGCTAAGTTGTGTATACATTTAGCAAGAAGAAATGTGTTTAGGAACCAGGGTCCTGTTGATCCTTTGGACATATTTAAAACCAAGATTTTCTCCAGATTGAGACTTGAATTTGAGTATCATCGTCTTAATGAAAATTTACATTCTTTTAATATTATTTGGGCTTTTGATGATATTCTTTGTGACACTCATGATGGTCAACTCAATTTTCACATTTAAGAATCTTCCCTGTTTTTTGTGCATCGCTAGGTTGTGTCACCTTTTTGAATTAATTTGTGATAGGTTTAAGATATGTCTTTCTTGTTGACATTTACTTTTGTCATTCATGACGTTTTCTGTTCAATGCCGACCATCACTTTGTAGTGATTTTCTTTTATTTGTATCTTATATTTCCTTTGGTTCCTGGCAATGTAAACATTTCATTTTACAGTTTTAGTATGTAGGGACCTGTGTGAAATAAAGATATTTGAAAAACTACTACTACTACTACTACTACTACTACTACTACTACGCATGTGTACACGTCGTGGTAGTGTGCTCTGAGTTTTGCTACAGTTTTGGAGTCCTTCAGTGTTTTCCGGACTTACATCGGTGTTTCATCTGATTTTGCTCCGGTTGTGGACTGCTGCTGTCAAGTTTTTTGTGTGTTTGAACTCTCGATTGAAGAGATTTTTACGGATTCCCTCAGTGGTTTCCGTGTGCTGTTTTCCTAGGCCAAGATGGCCGCGCCATTCATTGACAATGGACGCTTAGCTACGTTTGCCGGCCTCACGAGGAAACATGGTGTGAAGTGTGAATCCATGGAAGGAGTCTCTGTCGAAAAGTATCTACAAGCTATTTCAACGATTACTGGTCCACAGAATATCATCGCTGCTTCCAGAGTTTACGGTTCAGTTATCGTTTATTTCAATTCCGTTACTTGGGTGGAAAACGTGTGTGTCAATGTTTCGAACTGAACGGTTACTCAATTCAAGTTGAACCTGTTGTAAAACAGCGACAAAAGTCATAGTGTCTGGCGTTCCACCTTTTATTCCGAATCATGTTATTGAAACCGAACTTCTTACATTTGGTAAACTTGTCAGTAAAATCAAAACGATTCCTCTCGGATGCAAGAGCGAACATTTAAAGCATGTAAGATCTTTCCGAAGACAAGCTCTGGTACTGATTGATGCTGACTTTCACGGTAATGGGAAGGACCTTTGACTGTAGAGTACGAAGGTAAAAGGTACAGAATTTATCTTTCAACGGAAGAAATGAAATGTTTCAAGTGCGGTCAAAAGGGACATGTTCAGCGTGACTGTCAACAATCACCCCAAAACGAACCATCTGCTACATTGCAAGAAAAGACAATATCACTGTAATTAACAACGGTCAAATTGAAAGAGGTGTCAAAATTCCGACCAACAACGATGATTCTGCTCAACGTCCGATGGAACCAATCTGTGGTGATTCGTCGACTGTCTCCAATCAGGACAAAGTTGTTCAACAACGTGAAAATGAAAACACAACGATGGATGACAATATTGATGGTCACAACGTCGCGGACATTTCTGGTGTAAACGTTATCGATACTCACAATAGCTCGCAACAGCCCAGTGATGACCATGGTAATGAAGAACAAGAAAGTATGGTTTGTAATAACGAAAATGACATTGTTCAACGTGAACCGTCTTCAAAAGTTGATCCAGAAACTGTCTTGAACACTGACGGAACGAACGACAATGGAATTTCAAAGGTAGATGATGTTGTTACTGATGATGAGAGGGTACGAACCCCTCCATCGCCTTTCCCCCTTCTCCGGACCTGTGTTTTACGCAAGCTTCGGAATCCTCAGTTTCTTCTCCGGCTTGCACTCCATCGCTTGTTCTTTCCGGACTTTCTGATTTCGTTCCGGATTCTCAAGACATTGCAGACAAGACCAATGCATCGATGAACATGGATATGTCTGCAGATGTTTCTCAGAGCATCTCATTCTCACCGCTTTCTACTCAAGCATTGCAAGCCAGTCAACAGAAGACAGTTTGAAAGATTCATCGCAAAGAGAGACTGATGACAATGAATCTGTGCTGTCGGACATTTCAGATTCTTCGTTTTTCCATGATCTATCGACTCAATCGATTGCAGATTCTTGGAAAATACAAAGCACTCAAAGAAGTTATTCAGGATTGTTTTGACTTTCATCCAAATTTGAAAGAGCTTGCGAAAATGTTGCTGGGATATCGCTCTTCACAGCCTGTGAACAGCGCAACGAGAGCTCGCATCTACAAACTGGTACGTAAAATCAAGGACTATATCAGAACTACTGGTAGGTCAACTGCGATTGAGTCTTCTCTTTAATTCATTTTCGTTATGTGGAAGCATCTCTCATTCCTGTTTACATGCATGGCTCTGTCCTGTGTAACGCTGAATGTTCGTGGGTGTCGAGACTCGATGAAACGCTTTCAAGTTTTTGATTTTCTCAAGCATACCAACCCGGCTTCTTGTTACCTTTTACAAGAAACTCACAGTATTCCCAGTGACGAAAAAGTATGGCCTTTGATTTGGAGAGGACGTTGCATTTTGTCACATGGTTCAGCAAACAGTGCAGGTGTTGCAATATTGTTTTCGCCCTCCTCTACAATTGATATCATTCGCACATCAGAACCAATTCCTGGACATTTACTGCACGTGCAAGCAAACGTTGATGGCAGCCTAGTCAACATTATTAATGTGTATGGACATACTACCTCCAATGAACGGTTGTGGTGTTTTACCAAGCTGAAAGATTTACTTTCAAGCTCAGATGTTGACAGTGTAATTATCCTTGGTGGAGACTTTAATTGTACTCTGAATGAAGAATTGGACAGAATCAATTGTAAGGAGTCTGACATGTGTGCAGTTCGCTATTTTACTAATTTAATTCACAAGTACAGGCTTGTTGACAGTTGGCGTCACTATCATGGGGACAGCCGTAATTACACCTGGCACAGAAATGACAAAAAGGCTCGTCTTGACAGGATTTACATCAACAAGTGGATGAAATCACGCATCACAGTGGCTTCAATTCATCATTCTGCGCTCACGTTTTCTGATCATTCATTGGTAAAGTTAAGGGTGACACAGAAAGAAGTCAAACACCGCAACCCAATATGGTGTCTCAATACAAGCATCTTGAAGCATGAACTCTATAAAGATATCATTACGCATTTTTGGTTAAACTGGAGACAGCAACAGAATAAATATTGTGATTTGTGGACATGGTGGGAGATTGGAAAATGGAAAATCAAACTTTTAACTCAGCAGTATTGTGCTTCAAACCAGTACAATCTGAAATGGGATAAATTGCGATTGGAAAAGGAAATTCGAGAACTTGAGAAAAGTTTACACGAAGATAAAAGTCTCTTGGATGAATACCAACAAAAGAAAAGTTCTCTGGCTCAGTTGGTAGACCTGGAGAGCAGAGGTGCAGCAGTACGATCTCGTCATCAATTACTTACTCACAGTGATGTTTCGAACAGCTTCTTTTTTGCACTTGAACGAGAAAGGGGAAGGTCAAAGCCAATTATACACATGAAACGTGCTGACGGATCAATAACGGAAAATCCCGATGAAATTCGTGACATTTTTTACAGTTTCTACAAGGATCTTTATTCTGCTGAACATGTTGACGTTGACGCCCAGTCTGCAATTCTCGACAATTTAGTGCAATTGAACGAGGAAGATCGTGATTACCTTGATGGTGAAATTACTCTTGATGAACTTACTTTTGCTGTTAAGCAACTTTCAACTGACCGTACTCCAGGTATGGATGGTTTGCCCAATGAATTTTACAAAACATTCTGGTCTATTATTGGTCAAGACCTTCATAAAGTTTTCATTGAATGTTTCCGTAATGATCAGCTTCCTATTTCTTGTCGGAGAGCAGTGCTAAGTCTTCACCCGAAAGCTGGAGACAACACTTTAGTCAAGAACTGGAGACCCATTAGCTTGTTATGTAGCGACTATAAAATTGTCACGAAAGCTCTCTCAATTCGTTTACGTAATGTTCTTTCAAAAATAATTCATGTTGATCAGTCCTGCTCTATTCCAAATCGTCACATATTTGATAATGTGAATTTATTGCAAGATAGTATTTTCTATGCCAATGATACAAACTCACCTCTGGGTATTGTTGCTCTAGACCAGGAAAAGGCTTTTGACCGTGTCAGTCATGATTACCTTTTTAAAACTTTGTGTTCTTTTGGTTTTGGCCCCCGCTTTATTAATTACATTAAAACTCTCTACACAGATATTCAGTCAGTAATAAAGATAAATAGTTCCATTACCTCTCCAATTTCAATTAATCGTGGGATTCGTCAAGGTTGCTCTCTTTCTGGTCAACTTTATGTGATTGCCTTAGAACCATTTTTAGATAAAATTAGGAATAGCAGTAACATAAGGGGATTGATTATACCAGAAGCTCCTAGTCCTACATGCCTTTCTGCGTATGCCGACGATGTTGAAGCTTTTATTACTCGAGATGAAGATTTTAGTAACTTAAAGTCCACTCTTAAGTTATATGAAAATGCATCTAATGCAAAAGTTAACCTCAAGAAATCTGAAGGTCTCTGGGCTGGTAGTTGGCGTAATCGTACTGACACGCCATTAAATATCAAATGGAACTCAACAGGGTTAAACTGCTCGGTGTGTATGTTGGTAACTCAAATAATTATTGTCAGAGAAATTGGTCTGAATTAGTGAACATCACTGTTAACAAGGTGAAATTTTGGTCGTCTTTTGCACCTGGCATGTCTTACAGAGGTCGTGTTTTAGTCATTAATCAGCTCATTGCATCAAAATTACTTCACAGATTGACTTGTACAACTCCCGATGTTCAAAACTTTTTCTTACCTTCAAACCCTTTTTCTGAGATTTTTCTGGCAAGGACGTCATTGGATTCCTTCAGAAACACTGTATTTACCTCTCATTCAAGGTGGCCAAGGCCTTATTCATCTTAAAACTCGTTGTATTTCTTTACGTCTCAGTTACATTCAAAGTATTTGTATCAGGATGTTCATCATCCGTCGTATTATTTCACAGATTTTATTTTAGAAGAGTTGGTGGTCTGAATTATGACAAACAGTTACTTCTCACGACTGACATTGATTTTGGTAATACTGCTATTCCTGCTTTTCATCGTGATTTATTACATTGTTGGAATTCTGTTGACAAAATTCGTAAAGGAATCCCACTGAGTGTTCCTGACATTCTTAAAGAGCCTCTTTTTCAAAACCCACTCATTATGCATCCCGTTCATAAGTCTCCTTTTACTGTACCAGCCTTTGTCAACGCTCAAGTTACCACTATAGGTGATCTTTTCAATACTGTGGAAAATCGTTGGTTAACTTCTTCAGATTTGTGTGATAGAGTTGCGATTCATTCACAGCGTATTATTTCTATGTCTTTACAATGCGTTTACAAGGCTATTCCTATTCGTTTGAAATCCGTCATTGAAAATCATTTTTGTAACAACAATCCAAACAATGCGCCAGATACTGTGTATTCTTTTCAGCTGCAACATTCTACAGAGCACAATTATTTTCTGTGTAAAATAGAAAAAGGTGCAATTTACAAGTACTTGATAATGGCTCATCATTATGCATGTTTACCAGACAGATTAGACACCATCTGGAGGGACATTTTGAGCATTCCACATTCCATCAAACCAAACTTTGTTTCATGTTATTGTGATCTCATCATAAAGAAAGAAGGGGATTTACAATGGCGCATTATGCACGGAGCCTATCAAACTAGTTCTTTTTTGTTCCGTGCTGGTTTTCGTTCAGATGCAAACTGTTCTCTCTGTAATGACATTGATTCACTTTTACATACTTTCCTTGAGTGTCCAAACATTCAACCGCTTCTAGGTGTCATTTCCACTATAACATCTCGTTTAGTTTTACCTGGGCAAGCTGTAAACATTGCATGGTTTTTCATTAATCCTCCTGTTAAAAACTCTGTATTTATTCATAGACGTGCAATGTCTCTTTTTATTTACCTATCTACAATGGCTAAGTGTGTATACATTTAGCAAGAAGAAATGTGTTTAGAAACCAGGGTCCTGTTGATCCTTTGGACATATTTAAAAGCAAGATTTTCACCAGATTGAGACTTGAATTTGAATATCATCGTCTCAATGAAAATTTACATTCTTTTAATATTACATGGGCTTTTGATGATATTCTTTGTGACACAAATGATGGTCAACTCAATTTTCACATTTAAGATATTTCCCTGCTTTTGTGCATCGCCAGGTTGTGTCATCTTTGAAATATTATGTGATAGGTTTAAGATATGTCTTTCTTGCTGACATTTACTGTTGTCATTCATGACGTGTTCTGTTCAATGCCGACCAGCACTTTATAGTGATTTTCTTTTATTTGTATCTTATATTTCCTTTGGTTCCTTGAAATGTAAAAATTTCTCTTTACAGTTTTAGTATGTAGGGACCTATGTGAAATAAAGATATTTGAAAAACTAAAAAAACTACTACTACTACTACAACAACAACATCAACTACTACTACTACTACTACTACTACTCATGTTATCAATATCATCATAATTTTAAATTATTTATATTTTATTCACCCACTTTTAAAAATTCATCTTCAGTCCATAGAAAGCAATGAAAGACGCTAAAGCTGTACCCACAGGGTATTGCAAACGACATTTCTCTAGAAGTTATGATGAATAAATGTCGTGTATCAAAAATGTTCTACAATACAATTCTTCCCTGTGTCATTTGTGTTTATTATTTATTTATTCACAATAAAGGATTACCCATTTACAAGCACAAATCGGGGAGATGACCCAATAAGGTTGTAATCTTCCGTGGGGTCCTTTAAACAATAACAGCAAAAAATTAAAGTTAAAGTCTATATAAACAGGACTTAAAAAAATACAACTGCGAAAAAAGCAACATAAAAAGTTATTTTTCTACATTTGCCAGGATAAAAGTTTTTAATTGCCTTTTAAAAACATTAAGATTAGTGCTATCTTATAGTGTCTGGTAATGAATTCCAGTGTTCTGCAGCACGCATAGCAAACGTTCTCTGTCCACTTGCAGTGCGGAATTTCGAAATTAGCAATTTTAAAGTGGAAGGTGCACGTGTGTGATAATCATGAACAGTTCTGAGTGGAACGATTGCTTCTGTAGGATAAGGTGGCGCTAAATTCATGATACATTTATATGTTAAAATACAGGTAAAATAAAAAATACGTTGCTTGATAGATAAAACATCAGCCAGCTCAAAAAGGAGATCAGTTGAAGTCATAAAATCAACGTCAAGAAGAACTCTAAGCGCTCTCTTCTGTAATTTGTACACTCTGTCAATATTCTTGGCAGTCGTATTTCCCCATACAACACAGCAATAGTCTAAGGCTGATTGTATCAAACCGAAGTACAAAGTTTTTCTGAGGTGGAGCGGAATGAATTTGTACAAACGTCGAAATAGGCCTATTCTCTTACTCAATGAAATGCAGACCTTATTAAAATGGTTATCCCAAGACGTTACATTGTCTAAAGTTACTCCCAAGATATTTTTAAAAGGAACACAAGATATTTGATGTTCATTAATCGATATATCGAGAGCGTTCTCCAGTGTCTCAGCATTGTATAGTTTTTGCCGAGAGCCAACCAGCATTACGTTTGTTTTACGTTCGCTGATAACCATGCCATTGACCTTTACCCAATTGGAAATAGGAGTAACTTCATTTTTAAGTGAACGATTTACATGAGGCTCCCGTCGTTAGAAGTGTCTGATCGTCAGCATACATATCAAGATTTGAATTTGTAAAGAGAGTGGCAAGTCATTCATAAAGATTGTGAAAAGAAGAGGACCTAAAATGGATCCTTGTGGAACACCTATACTTATATTTTCCATATCTGAGAGTTTGCCCATGTGGCAAACAATGAGAGCGGTCTGATAAATATGAATTGAACCAATTTCTTACATCTCTATGTAAACCATATGATTTTTGAACTAAGATATATCGTGATCTACAAGATCGAAAGCTTTAGAAAGATCCAGGAACATTATACAAGAGAGGCGTCCTGCGTCTATTGATCACAAATACGGAGAAGGGCAGTTTGGCAAGAATGATTCTTTCTGAATCCTGACTGCTTGTCGTAAGAAGGTCTCTATCAGACAAAAAAATCATATAACTTATTGTGTACATGATTTTTAATCACTTTTGATACAGCTGGTAAGACTGAAATGGGCCTATAATTTGACATCTCGATCACATTACCGTTACCCTTATATATAGGAGTTAGACGGGCACATTTAAAAGTGGATGGAAAGACTGCATTGTCAATACTAGCATTCAACACATTTGAAAGGGATAGGGAAATAATAGAGTCACCATAACGCAATCACTTTGCATTGATATTATCAGTTCCTGTCGATTGAGCATCTAATAACATTTTTGTGACAAAGTCTTCAGACATATGTGGTATACGGAATGAATTTTCAGGGACTTTATCTCTCAGAGTATCAGCTAAAGAAGAAAAATTGATGTTCTTATCTGTTGAAACGTTAAGTGTTTTTGAAATATTCACGAAATGGTGATTGAAGGCATTTGCAATAGCAGAGGGGTCTGTGATCATAGCAGTGTTAACAACTATAGAGATATTTTTATGTTCCACTGGTTTTATTATGTTATTGTAAATATTCCAAACTGCCGTTGGGGTTGAGCCTTTGCTTGAAAGTTCTTGAATAAAATAAGCCGTCTTTGTTTTGTTGATTAGATGGACAACTTTGTTCCTTTCCAGTCTGTAATCGGCAAGTTTGCTGGCATCACGTTTCGAGAGCTTCAAAAGGGTATCCCTTTTACGCATAGCATTTAGTACATCTTTGTTCATCCAACCCGGTTGTCTAAACTGTTTAACACGTTTTTCGACAAATTGGGCGTGTAAGTCAGAAATTCTATTGAAAGTCACGGCCCAATCTCTCATAGCAACATTGACATTACTAGCAAAGTCAATTAGACCCCATGGAGCTGAGATAAGATCGCGTAGAAAAGTTGAAAATGGGCAAAGAAGCGAGTTTTACCACAGTATGATTAGACATACGGACGTAATTACACTTTCTTTTCCTGATGACTATGATTGGATAATGATCTAACATACCAGTTTTTGGGGTGACAACCTTAGAAATATTTTCGTCATTTGAGACATAGATGTGGTCAATGCATGTTTTTGAGACAGGCCTTGTAGGTTCGGTAATGAGTTGATATAAATTCAAGTTACAAAGAGACTGATAGAGGTAGTGTTTTTTGCAGCAGGAGATAGAACGTCGATATTAAAATCGCCTAAAATGTAAAGTTCTTTGCCAGAGACAAAGCCACATTCAAAATCTTCTTCAATCTGAACATCGATACTATGAGGAGTAATTGGTGGTCTGTAAATACCAGGGGTTTCATTAAGTTTGAAGTAGGGGCTAGAATGGAAAAGTACGCGGCTTGCAGCTGCCATGACCACAAAGCGGTCGTAGTCGGGGGAGGGTCCGGGAGGGGGTGTTCCCCCTCCGGCCGAAGGCCGGAAACCCTGAAAAATGAGCTAAAATTCACTTTTTACAGCTTACAGTCACTTGAATTTCTAGTATTTTCAGGAGAATTGTCAGCAGTGTTCCAGGGCAATTTGTGTTCATATCATAAAAGCCATTTTCCTGGGAGATTAGGCCTAAATATGATAATTCATAATTAAAAATGATAAAATATGGTAATGTTGACGATAATTTGAACAAAGAAAACAAGTCTTTAGAGCCTCTATGCTTTTAGGAGGTAAACTATAATAATTCACTATTATTAATGATATAAATTTGATATGTAGATGATATTATACAGTGTTACATCTAGATAGGTTATAGGGGATTCCCCTCTGTCGAAATGTTGGCACCCCCAATTACTTTGTCAAGGGGACCATCCCCCCCTCCACTTCCATGAAATGGTGCCAGTCACACCTTAGAGGTACAAGTAGAACACATGAACTGGTGAAATGCCCCGAAATTTTCTGGTAAAGGGGGAAAATCCCCCTTGTTGATGCCATTGTGGATGAAACACTCATAATGTTATGCTTTAAATTAAAAACCCTGATGTTTGGTATGGAAATCTGTAGATGTAGAACATTGATACCACTGGAGAGGTAAAAATTTATATAACGAATAATGATAAAAAATGACAAACATTACCATATTTCGCAAATAGAATCAAAGATCCTCAAGGTTATTTGACTATATGGGTATGCAAAGTAAGAACCTTGATATAGGATATGAAAATTTGTACGTTCAGAAGCGCACATTTGGATTTAACCTGACGATCGCTTTAGAATTTAGAGGTCTGATCGTATTGTAACCATTCTGGGCGTCGTTCCTATTGGCGTCGATAGACCGAAGAGCAGTACATATCATACGTCCAGCTGGTTATACTCCTTCACAATTACACCTACCGCAGCGCAACGCACATCGGCTTACTAAATTCCAACTGTAATCGGAAAGTTTTTCGTGAGAAAAAAATCAGGCCATTGCCTTTGAAAACAGTTTATTTAAATCCACGTAATTATCCTTCTCTTGTTTCTTGGTCCACTTCAAAACCGAGGATCGTACAGCGAAGCTTGACCTTGCGATCGCTTCCGTCTTCATTTGTTCATCGACCATTTTGAGTTGAGCTAACGACGGCCGACAGGTGTAGTATGCACGTTTTCATTAGCGTATATAAAGGTCACCAAATAGGAATCAGCAATTCAGGTAGCCAATAGAAGCGTCAATTGCAATTCCGATTTTTATTGAGGCAGTATACGCAAGACCGTGCTGCATCGTAGTACAAGGCGATTGTAGTAGTCGCTCGTCTTCTAAATTTTATTTCACATAAAAGCCGTTGAAAAGTTTGATTACACAGCTTGTGAAACTTGTCCATATCATTTCAGAAGGTAAAAAATATTTTAGCTATGAAAGAGTTCAATTTTCAAAAAAAGTAGCCGGCGAAATCGTGAGAGTAACCGGTCAATTTCGCCGGCTGCCGGCTCTTAATGAAACCCCTGCATACCAGCGACTAAAAAAGAAGTGCATTTAAGTGGTTTGATTTCCAGCCACATACTTTCCAAATCATCAGATTCTAAATCATGTCTTCTTGTGTAAACCACATTTGGTGTAATATAGGCCAGTAGACCTCCTCTGAGTTCTCCGTTTCTATCTTTCCTTTCAGTTAAAAACCCAGGAATAGAAAAATCAACAGATGAGTTATAATGGTCAAGAAAAGCTTCGGCTAAAAACATAATATCTATTGAGGTAGTCGAGTCAAAATTCAGATAGTGTGTGATCTGATCAAGTTTGTTAGATAAATGCTGAATGTTCCAGTATCCTATTTCAAACCATTTGGAAGCTTAGTCTTTGGCGTAATTACATTGGGAGCGCCAGCGGCTGTTAGACTGTACCTTTCTTGCCTTGATTCTAATCTCCGCGGTGGCGATAGGTGCAGCGCAGAGCCTTATGTCACGGGAAACCGCATAACCAACAGTAGATTGCAGTACCATGTCTACATACCCTTTGAACATGGCCGTCTTCACCACAAAAACTGCACCTTATTTCTCGTTGTTTCAGTTGTTGAGGATGTCGATGTCCATCAGAGTTGAGCCTATTATAGTAATGGTTACCCTACTTCTTGTTGTGTGCATATTTCGTTGAAAATCCTTTTCTTTGGTTTGGTTTTCTCTTGATATAACAATAGTTGGTCAGGTTGGCATTTGAGACGAATCTGTCGCACCCTGTATAAGTGAGGTGTAACTCCATCACGTAGAAGTAGAGATGTGTCGACTGTACCACCATTGTACCGAAAGTTAATGCCATTGTCCACAAACGTAGAAAAGTCTTCTGTTTCTTACAGGGGAGACATTTCTCGGTTGACGTGGTCAATTTTCGAGAAAAGGCTTGGGTCAGAGTCGTCAATTCTTGGGCAAATACTAAGAACTAAAGGGGCAAGTAATTTATTAGCTTTATCTAAAAGCAAATTGACTAACTTGATAAAAACTCAATGGCAAACAAAGGGATATGATAGTCATCTTGCAATGGTGCATTTTATTTAGGTTTGTTGTTTGTTTTGTTTATTTATTAACGTATCCTATGTAGACTTTGAGCTTAAGATAAAGGTTATGAATAACTTTGTGGAGAGTAGTTTGAAGTAACGAGAGAGCGATAGAAAAAGGGAGAGAGAAAGAAACATGTACAGAGAGACAGACAAACAGACAGACAGATCGACAAATAGAGATAGAACAAAGTCCACACCCTTAGTCTTGCTGTAATAATTTGATACTATGATGCTGATATGGCCGGCCTCGGAAGACATTTAGGGTCACAAGATCGATAACCTCAAATTGAGGTCATACCTCTCACGCCGAGCCCCCATTACGCCATTAATTCTTTAATAACTCTTGCACTTAATTTCCATTTTCCTTTTCAGAAATTTCAAACTCAAACTAGTCATATCATCGATTAATACCCGATGCACAAACTTCTAATATAGGTTTTAATTCAAAAATCTACAGAGCTTTCTCCTTTATATTTATTTCTTGAAAGCTCTCTTTAATTCTTGATTTATTTTGACAGTCAACATGACATACAGTGGAAACGTGACTGATACTCAACAAATACACTATAACCAAGACGTGGTGGTTGTTGTTGGACCTGTCAACCAATTCTTTGGACCACCAGGAGAAAGCAGCGAGACATCGCGTTCCCGACGGATTATCAATTGGTCGATTGCTGGCATTTTTACAGCGGCCGGTGTAGCAACCCTCATCGCGGGAATCGCATTCGTTAGCAACGGAAGTGAGAACGCTGGGGTGACTTGCATCTCTTTCTCTATTCCGCTCATAATAATTGGAAGCATCATGTTTTTTATATTAAGGCGCGAAGATGTTCGTCGCAGTGCGATACTTTTCCCTACCAGTACAACAAAGCATCCTGATAACACAGTCGACCAAGTTTTTGTGAAGTCGCAATCCAGCAGCCCGGATTCACCCAAACAAAGTAATTGTGTGCCAAATCCTGTCAATAAAAGAGAATACAGTCAAGAATTTAGCGAAAAAACTATGACCGACGCTGACTGTACATCTGAACAAGCTAGCGATTACATAAACTTGGCTACGCTATCGAGCACATAGGCGATCACGTCTGGGTAAGTAGGCGTTTTCATATGACGCTGGATACCGCACCAACAATATAACGTACATGGATGGAAGGGGACAGTGGGATGCAGAGTTTTCCGGTTTCGTAGTCTGAAAGTAGAGAGTCGTGTTCGGTAGCCATTAATTTAAACGAGTCGCTGAGTTTTTATTCAAACATTGACTGCTATCTCCACAGGTGCTTGCATCAAGACAAAATGACCCAATGCTAAAGGCGAGAGACTTGTCTTTGATTTCTTGCGAGGCAGTGGTACAATCCTGCCAAGGTACCCAAAGAACATATATAAGAAGATCAAGACTTATCTAGTTGTGATATTACGAGGCTTCAACCGGTGAAAATAACATTACACCGACTTCGCTTTCCACCCAGAAAATAATCCGTAAAACTCTACCGATGTTTATAGTAAATGATAAATGGAAATAACGTAAACATGCACAAGAGCCAATGTAAAAACGTGTATACCTAAGAGAATTTTACAGTCGTTTTATTGTTTCATGCCAAATGATCGCAATTTTCCGTCTATTTTCAAGTACGACGAGTAATGTATTCGGCGCATTTTTGACTTGCAGTTTTGGATATCTTCAGTAAATTGACATCACCTCAATCCAAGTGCAGGGTAGATGCATGTCTCTGTTATCGTCCTCTTTTGTTTCGGTGTTTCGCCGAAATTTAAATCTTCTCTGATTAGGCATAACAATCTTCTGGTCATTTCGACAGCATTTCTTTCCTTAGATTGCTCGAAGACTTCCTCCTTCCCTTTGACTTCATTTTATCATTTAGCAACGTCAACATTTCGTTACCATAGTTTTCGTCCTTCTGTGTTCTAACAGGCATCATATGTTTAGCATGCATAATATGGCTTGTCTCTTCCATCTCATCTCGAACCTGTGAAAGTATTTTTTTGCTTAGTCAGTTTCGTGTGAAAAGACAAAAATGACACGTGCACTTACGTGCGATAGTTTGGGGGCTTTATATATATATATATATATATATATATATATATATATATATATATATATATAATATAATATATATATAATATACATATAAAATAATATCTCATATATATATATATCATATGTATATATATACACGTGTTTTGTGAATATATAAACTGTTTAACACAAGGTGTTAATCAAGAGTTCAACATATGATATGAAGTGTAACAACTTATGCAACAAATTATGCAACGAAGGCATCTCTCATCACACAACTGAAAATATAAACAGTAGTTACCAAGCTGATAAGTGTTATAAATACTTAAACATATTACAATAGCTTTATGTATATTTAACCCGGCGAGAATAAAGCTTGACCTGGCAAGAATAAAGTTTACAAATAAACTCACGAAGTTTGCAAATAAACTGTCTTACGTTCTAATCAATCAGGGATTTTCTAAAGTTGTAGGTGATATTTGAAGTTGCAGAGCAACTGGTCTGTAAAATGTTTTATAGTTACTTAATACTATATCGACATCATTGGGATTATGTAAAGCAGAAAATGAAAGTCATTCTTTTGCCTTTGCTCTGAATTGTTGCCTAGCTCTTAATAGGTTTTTTATAAAAGTGCTGTGTCTAGAAATTACATTAGTTACAAAACCAAACACTAAATCACAAAAAGTGGTTCTATACATCGATGTATGGACAATAAAAAATCACACTATAATAATATTATTGTAATAGTATTATAATAAATTATATTTTATGGTAGCTCCGATGACTTCTGCCAACTGTAATTTTTGCCGTTCTGCTACGACATCGAAAGTATCTCTATACCCCCTTTCTCAACACAGAGTTCGCCTTAGGGAGCATTCGTTTTTTTTACGAGGGGGGGGGGAGTCAGGTGGAACTTGAGCGATAAATGAAATGTAAAAAGCAAACCCCTCCAAATCAAATTTCTAATATTTAATCCGACCCAAATTCATCAATTGCAAAACGTGAACTCCCCCAAAATCATCAGTTTTGATTCATTAACCTTTCGCACCCTATGGCTCTGGAGTGAAAAATTGGGCTCTTCAAATGTGTTTGCAAGAAAAAGAGTGACCCACCCGAATTTTCATGCACAAAAACAGCGACCCTGCCCAGATGTCACAGCCCGTATCAATAATATCTTATTTGACTTATAATTTCCCATTTGACCTTTGAACTTTCAAAGATCCTTTCGCCGTATTTACAAATAATCACTCGGGTGAAATTCCAATATCATATTTATTTTTCAGATCTGCTCTTTCAAACATAAGCTTAATATTCTCAACATGTACATTTATATCAATTGTCAAACTTTTTTAAAGCACAGATTTATCTAGTGTGTATTAAGAAAAATATTCAAAGTTTCCTCAAAGACCACAGTGTATAGAGAATCAACATTTTTTGGTGAAATTCGAAAATCAAATTTGTTGCACACACATGAACTTGCAATCGTCTTAGTCTAATCAAGTACACTAATATCAATAATCAAAAGTACATAAACACAGATTTACCAAGTTTTGTATCGGAAAAAAATTATTCATAGTTCCCTCATAGACCACCATGTATAGTGAATCAACATTTCGATGAAATTCGAAAATCCAATTTCTTGTACAAACAATCACTTGTAACCACCCTAGTCTAATCAAGCAAATTAGTATCAATAATCAAGAGCCAATAAATACACAGATTTAGCTAGTTTTGTATTTAAAAGACATTTTCATAGTTTCCTCATAGACTACAATGGATGATGGATCAAGCAAGATTTAGGTGAAATTTCACAGTCAATTTTATTCTTAACTCCCTATAAACCTTCGTAAAATTTGACCCACCATATTTTTGTCAAAGTCTACAATGTATGGTGGATCCAGCAAGATTTCGGTGAAATTCCATTGTCAATTTTTTCCATAACTCCATACAAACCTTCGTAAAATTTGAACCCCCTCCAATCGTTAATTGTAAAATTTGAACCCCCCCAAAAAATGGTTTCGTAAAAGTTAACACCCTGTGCTCCTTATTTACAGATTGCCTAAAGATCCAAAAATACAAGGAATGTTTTCGTTCCAGTGTTTAGTGGCAGTCGATCAGATGTTATGTCGTGTCTTTATGGTGGTGGTCTACTCAAAATTAAAAGTATTGTCAATTTCCTGATTTTTGCATATGTTGTGGCCTGATCAATTATATTAACAAAAATAAACAGAAAAAGGGGGGTTCCCGTGCTACTTTTTGAGTTAGGGGGTCCTAAAGTACCCCTAACCCATGCTATTTTAAGTGTTAAGGGACCTTTTCTCACATTTTGATACTTTCAGCAAAGAACATGCGCAAATCTTGTCAGGGAATATTGTCATTTTTCTGATTTTTTCATATATTGTGCTCTGAACAATTACGTCAACAAAAATAAACAGAAAAAGGGGGGTCCCCGTGCTACTTATAGTGTTAAGGGCTCTTAAAGCACCCTAACCCCATGCTTTTTCAACTACTGACAGGCCTTTAGTTCGTATGTTTCGCTGGTTTCACTTAAGATCTGGCTCAAAACCTATCAGGGAATATTGTCATTTTTCTGATTTTTGAATATATTGTGCTCTGAACAATTATGTCAACAAAAATAAACAGAAAAAGGGGGTCCCCGTGCTACTTTTTGAGTTAGGGGGTCCTATTTTACCCCTTACCCATACTTTTTCAATTACAAAGGGGCCTTTTTCTCCCATTTTATAATTTCAGCAAGGATCATGCTCAAAACCTGTCAGGGAATATTGTCATTTTTCTGATTTTTGAATATATTGTGCTCTGAACAATTTTGTCAACAAAAATAAACAGAAAAAGGGGGGTTCCCGTGCTACTTTTAGTGTTAAGGGCTCTTAAAGCACCCTAACCCCATGCTTTTTCAACTACTGACAGGCCTTTAGTTTGTATGTTTCGCTGGTTTCACTTAAGATCTGGCTCAAAACCTATCAGGGAATATTGTCATTTTCTGATTTTTGAATATTTTGTGCTCTGAACGATTATGTCAATAAAAATGAACAGAAAAAGGGGTGTCCCCGTGGTACTTTTTGAGTTAGGGGGTCCTATTTTACCCCTAACCCATACTTTTTCAACTACAAAGGGGCGTTTTTTCTCCATTTTGATAATTTCAGCAAGGATCATGCTCAAAACCTGTCAGGGAATATTGTCATTTTTCTGATTTTTGAATATATTGTGCTCTGAACAATTATGTCAACAAAAATAAACAGAAAAAGGGGGGCCCCCGTGCTACTTTTTGAGTTAGGGGGTCCTATTTTACCCTTACCCATACTTTTTCAACTACAAAGGGGCTTTTTCTCCCATTTTGATAATTCAGCAAGGATCATGCTCAAAACCTGTCAGGGAATATTGTCATTTTTCTGATTTTTGAATATATTGTGCTCTTAACAATTATGTCAATAAAAATAAACAGAAAAAGGGGTGTCCCCGTGCTACTTTTTGAGTTAGGGGGTCCTATTTTACCCCTAACCCATGCTTTTTCAACTACAAAGGGGCCTTTTTCTCCCATTTTGATAATTTCAGCAAGGATCATGCTCAAAACCTGTCAGGGAATATTGTCATTTTCTGATTTTTGAATATATTGTGCTCTGAACAATTAGGTCAACAAAAATAAACAGAAAAAGGGGGGTCCCCGTGCTACTTTTTGAGTTAGGGGTTCCTATATTACCCCTTACCCATGCTTTTTCAACTACAAAGGGGCCTTTTTCTCCCATTTTGATAATTTCAGCAAGGATCATGCTCAAAACCTGTCAGGGAATATTGTCATTTCTCTGATTTTTGAATATATTGTGCTCTGGACAATTATGTCAACAAAAATAAACAGAAAAAGAGGGGTCCCCATGCTACTTTTTGAGTTAGGGGGTCCTATATTACCCCTAACCCCATGCTTTTTCAACTACTGACAGGCCTTTTGTTCGTATGTTTCGCTGGTTTCACTTAAGATCTGGCTCAAAACCTATCAGGGAATATTGTCATTTTTCTGATTTTTGAATATATTGTGCTCTGAACAATTATGTCAACAAAAATAAACAGAAAAAGGGGGGTCCCCGTGCTACGTTTTGAGTTAGGGGGTCCTATTTTTCCCCTAACCCCATGCTTTTTCAACTACAAAGGGGCGTTTTTCTCCCATTTTGATAATTTCAGCAAGGATCATGCTCAAAACCTGTCAGGGAATATTGTCATTTTTCTGATTTTTGAATATATTGTGCTCTGAACAATTATGTCAACAAAAATAAACAGAAAAAGAGGGGTCCCCGTGCTACTTTTTGAGTTAGGGGGTCCTATTTTACCCCTAACCCATACTTTTTAAACTACAAAGGGGCCTTTTTCTCCCATTTTGATAATTTCAGCAAGGATCATGCTCAAAACCTGTCAGGGAATATTGTCATTTTTCTGATTTTTGAATATATTGTGCTCTGAACAATTATGTCAACAAAAATAAACAGAAAAAGGGGGGTCCCCGTGCTACTTTTTGAGTTAGGGGGTCCTATTTTACCCCTAACCCATGCTTTTTCAACTACAAAGGGGCCTTTTTCTCCCATTTTGATAATTTCAGCAAGGATCATGCTCAAAACCTGTCAGGGAATATTGTCATTTTTCTGATTTTTGAATATATTGTGCTCTGAACAATTATGTCAACAAAAATAAACAGAAAAAGAGGGGTCCCCGTGCTACTTTTTGAGTTAGGGGGTCCTATTTTACCCTAACCCATACTTTTTCAACTACAAAGGGGCCTTTTTCTCCCATTTTTTATAATTTCAGCAAGGATCATGCTCAAAACCTGTCAGGGAATATTGTCATTTTTCTGATTTTTGAATATATTATGCTCTGAACAATTATGTCAACAAAAATAAACAGAAAAAGGGGGGTCCCCGTGCTACTTTTTGAGTTAGGGGGTCCTATATTACCCCTAACCCAATGCTTTTTCAACTACAAAGGGGGCCTTTTTCTCCCATTTTGATAGTCTCAGCAAGGATCATGCTCAAAACCTGTCAGGGAATATTGTCATTTTTCTGATTTTTGAATATATTGTGCTCTGAACAATTATGTCAACAAAAATAAACAGAAAAAGAGGGGTCCCCATGCTACTTTTTGAGTTAGGGGGTCCTATATTACCCCTAACCCCATGCTTTTTCAACTACTGACAGGCCTTTTGTTCGTATGTTTCGCTGGTTTCACTTAAGATCTGGCTCAAAACCTATCAGGGAATATTGTCATTTTTCTGATTTTTGAATATATTGTGCTCTGAACAATTATGTCAACAAAAATAAACAGAAAAAGGGGGGTCCCCGTGCTACTTTTTGAGTTAGGGGGTCCTATTTTACCCCTAACCCATGCTTTTTCAACTACAAAGGGGCCTTTTTCTCCCATTTTGATAACTTCAGCAAGGATCATGCTCAAAATCTGTCAGGGAATATTGTCATTTTTCTGATTTTTGAATATATTTTGCTCTGAACAATTATGTCAACAAAAATAAACAGAAAAAGGGGGGTCCCCGTGCTACTTTTTGAGTTAGGGGGTCCTATATTACCCCTAACCCATGCTTTTTCAACTACAAAGGGGCCTTTTTCTCCCATTTTGATAATTTCAGCAAGGATCATTCTCAAAACCTGTCAGGGAATATTGTCATTTTTCTGATTTTTGAATATATTGTTTTTTTGATCAATTATGTCAACAAAAACAAGAGGGAAAAATTGTTTAGCAAAGTACATGCTCAAAAATTATCAGAGAATATTGCCATTATTCTGATTTTTGCTTATGTTGTTGCATTGGTTATATGTCAACAAATATTGAGGAAGTTTCAAGTGTTATTTTTTGAGTTACAGGGTGTCCTTTACACAAGTGTAGAAAAAGGAGCATAAGCATGGTTTGACTGATTGATAATGTTGCTTTATTGCTTACTTCATATATACTTACATCATAATATGATATCTTCTTATATAATCAATATTATATGATAAATATTTTATATCAATATAAATATTATGCTGTATTTACTTATTTGCTCTGGAGTGATTAAAAGATGAAGAATGAATCACCAAGCCAACTGTGCATACGCACTAAAAGTATATCAAGATACGATAGATTGTTTAGTAAGGCATAGTTAGATGCCATAATACCAAGCGTAGTGTGTACAATAAATATTCTACAAAATCTTTCAGTATTGTCTCAACAGCTCTGCATGACCTGTAAATGACCTCCAAATGACTGGTTTATCTGCAAATAGATATTCCAATGTGTAAAATGATTTGAAGTTATAGGAAAAATTTGTAATTGGAATACCGGTATGACTACGTTAGTGAACAGAGTGTTGACATGAGTGACATTTCCAAACCAGCTGAGGAAAACATAGGGCCAAAGTCCCTGAAGCTACTATAGACATGGATACAAAATTAATTGCTCATACTTGAGGCTGCTTGCTCAGCCATTCTCGTTTATGGGTGATTTTTAGTGTTTTTCGTTTTGGAAGTTTTGAAAAAATATTCAACATGTTTTGTGTTTTGCCTCGCAAGGCAAATTCCTAACCATGAGAATGGCAGAAAGTATTTGAATCCTAGTACTATAGCTTTCACTGTTTCAGATCTGGTGCAGATTTGGAAGCAGCAGCCTCGAATGCATGATCACTGCATGCACAACACAAGTTGCGGGTGCTGGATAGGTGTCCAGTTCTGCTTCAGGCACAGCACTTGCAAGCCAGATTTCAAATAATCCTGGGTCTTTGAAAACTGAAGTAATGAAACACAATCACTTGGAAACATTGAGCACTCTACTGCGATACATATACAGCAATTTGGCATGTCAGAACTTTTTGTATATGATAATCTTCCAAATTCTAGGGACGTCTACAGTCTTGGCTAGGCTCAGCGGTACTGTGTTTGTATTTGCGTCACTTCCGTATTTGTAAGATCACCGAAAGAGCACTTCAGGTCTTTTGGTGGGTTCTTTCAAATCGCTGTGATTGGGTGAAAAAGTGTTTATTCTAGGGTCAACAATACAGTTTTCAACAGTAATGAATTTATTTCACCTATTATTTATACTTAAGTTTGCTAATGCAATTGAGATGGGTTAGTTATGTCAGAACTTTAACAGTTAAAGTTATAAAATATCTAACACAAGTCAGCATGGAGTTTTCCATAAATTTCAAAGTTATGATGCTAGACATACAGTATTGATTCTGTGAGAGAAAAATTTACAAATATTATTGATAACTTGTTTTGATTTTGTCACCCTTTCTTTTCTATTTTGATTTTTCACTTTCAACAACAATTCAATGCCTTCTTCACCTTTCCTGTGGAATGAAAGCTCTAAATGGCCCATAGCAAGGCCACTGCTTGCAATTTTCTTACACATACATTTACTTATACACCTTTGAGTACAAGAGTATGCAAGGTTTGCATGTTTAGGCTTGTTGCCTTTGCATGCTCTTCAGACTCCCTCACAAACTCCCATGTAAATGTCAACTCATCAAAAGATGGTTGCACCTTTTCAATAAGTTTTTTCAAAGCTTTCACATGTGCTAAAGCATCATGTGCACTGTAACTTTCTCCTACAAATTTTGAAACAAGCGCAACTTGTGAGTACTTTTCACAATCAGGATATGAGGTCTTAAAGACTTTATACGAATCAACAAAGCCAGCAATGTGTGAAGACAATTGATCAACCATATCTGTTGCTAAAGCAGCATTATATAAAACTCTACAATCAAATGACTTGATGTTATGTCCAACCAGAATACAAGGTTCTGGTCCAAGAAAGTCACACAATGTCAACAATGCTTGTTTTACAGGTACTGCACTGACAGGTTTTCCATTCTGTGTTAGGATTCCATATTTCATTGCCAGACCGGTCACTCTTGATGCTGGTTCACTTATTGGAATCCTAAGTATCACATACACATTCAGACACCCCTTTTGGTCCAACAGCTGCAAGCTGTGTTATGTGTGATGTTCTTGCTGAAAAAGAAAAAAAAAACTCATGACAAATGGCAAGATAATTTGTTTATGTTATTTTAGATTACTGTAAATTTCAATGAAAATTTCATTTGCTGAGTCAGACTTTGCCCTGGGAGATGAGTAATAAACTGAAACTGACACTTGAGGCATTGATTGGCTTGTTGGTATGAAGATAATGTCATCTGCCTATTGTCTATAAACCATTGCTGATATTGATAAGCAAGTCATGATCATTAAAACAATGCTGGTAGAAATTTGAATCATGGATGAACTTGTTCTGTTTCCAGTAAAAATTTGCTTCAGTTTAATGATTGATCTGTGTGTGTACAGTTCAATAGCCTTTGTAGCCTCTAAAGGTATTACGATGAAGTAGTGAAATGATTGCAATATCAGATTAGTTTAAACAACACGTATTATCACATTGATAACAACAACACCTACCTTATCCAGTAGTCTCCAGGTCAAAATACACTACAGGTTGATCAGTCAATTCTATTGGTTGTGGAACAGGCTCTGTAGGTATCTCCTGTATATCTTGGGTTTCTGAATAAAAAAATAGAAGCAGATACAGATAAAATACATGGGAATGAATGATTGAGTTTTTACTTCTAATGAAACAGAATATTCACAAAATAGTACAACCTATGGTCCATGGCTCAATGTTTTAGGTATTTGGCAAATCACAAACTTTAAGCAGACATGAACTGAGTAACTAGTTCTACAATTATGCAAATAACAAAATTGCCATCCAGCAAATGATAGAGTACATCAGGTTACTCAATGACTATGTGCACACTTGCAGATGAAATGGTACATGTCATATTGTAAGCATTAGGTTTTTGTGTGTTCATTTACAATATTACCACATCAATAAATGTCAAACTTACTACAGACCTTCATGCACATGTTTCATCAGTTTTAGGCCAGTGAGTTGAAAGGTAAGTCAGTATATGCAGGGAGCCATATCAATAGAAGCATTCAACTATTAGCAATTTAGAGTCATTTTACATTGATTCTAATATCATTCATCTACATCTATCTGAATCCAAACTTTCATTCAAATCAATTATAAACAAGGACTAGTTTAAACAAGTAATTACTTTGAACAAGGTCAATTCCTGTTGTGTATGTGTCACCTTCACGGAGTTCTTGGACACTCTGTCGTAAACACTTGTTTGCCTTCAGCTTGATACGACGTTTTTTGGCACACCGGGTCTGGCTCTTCATCCGTCTCTTTCTTTCTTGATTATCTAGATAGGAAGCACGTGACACACAATACTTCCCTGAAGACATGCCAATCCGTTCATTTATGGCAAAACAATGACAAGTTTACAATGACATCAGTATAAATCTTTTGAAATATTTTTGTTGTGTTGTTAACTGAAGTGGGCTGTCTCAACTCCAGTTTGAAATTATTTATGGTCATAAGATACAATTCCTTGTATTTACCAAAAAACTCACAGAATAGAAGTAATTATACTTCATGTCCAGGGAAAGTGTGAGAATACAACTCCAAAAGCCAACGCTTCAGGGTATATTTGTGATAAGCAGAACCACATAAATAGCTTCCTAAACAGATCCAAATTGATGACACTGTGAAACTTTGAAAGGAAGTAACGGTAGTCTCATTGTCCCTAAAAAATTCTATAAATATGTGCCATGACCATATAAGCAATGTGTAGATTGATGCTAACTCGATCCACATCACATGATCACTGGGCTGGTTTGAAATAATGCTTGTAATTCTGGCATAAATATAACACTTGAGTCGCATTATGACCAGTCCAGTGTTACTGTCAGCTTATGGAAAACTAGCGTTTCTGTGCACTGAATATATCAAGCCATCCGTTCGCTTTGAGGTAAACGCGAGACTTGGCACTCGCGCGCGTGCATGAAAAAACAATGTAAAAAATTCGTACTTACCAATTGCAAGTTTGGTATTTACATCCCAAATATTTTTATTTGGTCCGTGTCTCAGGCCAGGGGGAATAACGTTGACAAAATTACAAATGGAGTTGCAACACCTGACAAGCAGCCAGCTGCCCAGTTTTTACATCCATGCCCAGACCATGACGAGTCTCGCCGATAGTGTCGGTCATCCGTAACGGCATGCTGCATTGCTTGCAGCCAGATAAACCATCTGCAAGGATACTAAGATCAACAATTCGCCTACCATCTCTCCTCGTGGCACTGTAGATTGTTGGCCGCCAAGGATCGTAGACTTCATCATATTCACATATGACTACTTCATATGGGTTCCGGAACCGAGTTGCACGAGTCAACATAGCAATGGTCGTCAGCCGTTGTGGCCGCAGTCGACTCGACAAGAGTATCAGATTTTAAATTTTCATGACTAGAGAGGATTGCCATTTATCCTTGGGGGCCTCAGAAACTCTTCTGGCTCTGTTTTGTGTTGCTTTGGTAGTGAATCTACCTGTGACTTTCAGCCGACTGGCACGACCAAACGACAAAGTTTCACTGACAGCGCGACGTAGTTTGACGGCTAATGGCGGTATGATACGCAGGATCTAGTCCATTTACGGTACCTTCTTAAATCGATCACATCGATGCCAATATCATGAAAATTTACAATATTTTATCGTCACATAATTAATTTGATCATTCATAACAAACCATCATCAAGTTAATACGTTTACCTTCATTTATGCGTAACACAGCCTAAATTTAAGATGTCGCAAATAATCTCGTTTTGCGATATTTAGCTCACTCTGTTACGACATAAATATTGCGCAACACTTGCGCAGACGTCGATTTTCGTACATAGTCCCGTCTCTCTCTCTCTCTCTCTCTCTCTCTCTCTCTCTCCCCCCTCGAGCATAACACTTTTTAAAAATGTTATTTTATTTTGTCCACATGAACACAGTCACTCCATCAGCGACTGTGACATAAATATACCGGTTTACGTTAACCACTCGTTCCATATTTAGATATCAACTACTGTGTATAGTAATTCTTATCGTAATCCCTCCCTTCTGTATATCCGACACTCAAAACTTGAGTTGCTAAACGTCTGTGAACTTATAATAGACTTGGATTGAAGAAATAAACGTTAATATCTGTGTGTGAAATGAACGTGAAGTTGAAGCAATGTACTTTGACAATCTGTCGGGTAGATATTTGGGGTGAACGCGCAAAATCCACGTTGGAAAACAAGCCAGCAACAACCTCGTACACACAAAAGTATTCTGTAGTGACTATATAGTTGGCTATTCGAACTCAAAATGGCGACAATCGTGGTGATATAATTGCGGCTCAAGGTTCTAAGACAAGAAATTGGCCTTTTTAATCTAACGATTTTTCTTGTGGTTAATAGGCACAGAACCCCTCTAAATTGTACATTTTCTGAAAGCCTAGATATAGGGGAACATTTTTGTAACAAGAGTGTCACCATTGTTTACAAAACTATCATGTGACAGGTAATTTGCATAACCTTTCAAAAATCGGTTTTCTCTATATTTTGTCTCAATTCTTCAAAATGCAAGCTGTCACAACGCTCTTCCAAAAAATGTCTAAGATTTTTTATATGTTGCTTAGTTTTTTTGAGCACAATTTGAAAGAAATAAACTAAGATTAAATTCACCGCTCTGGAAGTTTTTCTGGCATAAGAATTATTTAAGAAGGTTTTAAAAATTGTGAGACACACTTAGAACATTCTTAGGACAGCTTGCACTCACACAAATTTCAGCCTTATATCTCAAAGCTTTGAAACATAGGGAAAACCGATTTTTGAGAGGTTATGCAAGTTAGCTGTCAAGTTATAGTTATGTAACAATGGTGGCACTATGGTAACCAAAATGTTTCCCTATATCTAGGCTTTCCGAAAATACATAATCTACAGGGGTTCTTAGCTTATGAATCACTAGAGAATTGTTTCCTTAAAAAGGTCAATTTCTTGTCTTAGCACCTTAATTCACCAAGCATCAAAATCATCGTTACTATGCAAAAGATAATGTTCTGGGTCACTGTCAGAAAGTATCATTATCAAAGATGACAACTGAGGTATTATTTCGACAATAATTAATACGCAACAGCCCGATTAGATAGTACTTCCGGCAGAGTGTTGACCCCTAAAACAATCTGAAAGTATCTATAAGGTATCTAGCTACATTAAAACAACTCTGTTACCAAAAATTAACAATAGTCCCGATCGACGGTGATATCTCATGATGAAACATCAGCTCTCATCCACCGAATCACTTTCTATGAGAAACGATACATAGAATGTAAGAAATTCAGTTTGTGATGGAATTAGGCTACTCTTTTGTTGTTGTCTTCAATTCTGTTTTAACTTTACCGTTATGTTGTCTTCAAGATTGAATACTTTTTTCTTTGTTAATAAGATAAATCTGTGGGTAAACAATCCCATTGAGACTAAACGGTAAAGGCGGCACCTTCATCCAATTCCTGTGCACATGGTTCAATTACTTTTACTTACACTCCCAGTCGTCAAACCGCCCGTGAATGTCTTACATTTTCTTATGCTTTACGTTGTTTATCTGAAGTTATGTAGACATGACGCCCCATGCTGATGGTGACCATAAACTATCAATGTTTCAAAGTTGACGTACAAATGTAAAATGTTATACTAAACCACCAAATCACCACATCAAAGCTGTGAACGTGAAGGGAAGGACTAAAACAAGTTTACCGAGAATTTGAAATAATATCAAATCTACTTGAATCAAATTACATAGTCTCCATGCAAATTCGAATTTGTACAAATTTCACGTTCCGTATTGAATTTACCGCACTTAAAGGGTTTAAAATTAGCACACCCACCCTCTGATACTCAATCATTAAAGTCATAATCCATGTTGTAAATATCGAGATCGTTTATAAAAAAGTGCTTTACATTGTAATAATTTGGACTACTCCTACGACCTGCGCAGATACACATCTAAATAATGAACCCGAGTATGGCGTGGTCAACTTTTGATATCAAATTTTATTGCGTGGATCTCAAGTCGTAGAGATACTCATAATAAGGTTGGGAATCTTGAATGGCCAGTTGGACATAGGTTGGATACAGCGAGATATCTTCTACCCTCGAAGAGCTTTGTGATTCAGGATTTCTTGCGAAGCCAGCGCTACTGCCAACTGTGCCATACCAGACATCGTCCCAACTCCATTCCTCGGGACGGCCAGGCTTCCAGTGAAGCATACTTTCTTTGTACTCAATTCCAACGAAATCACAGAACTTCTTCATGGTGGTTGCCGGGTCACGAAGCAGATCGTCATCGGCGTCGATAACCATTGGTGTTTGACCTTTGACATCCCTGATGTAAAGGTACAACTCTAGCATTTCACGGTACCCGGTCTCGGACAGTATGATTTCAGACAGTCCATCCGCGTTTAGTTTTGACCAACTTCTATATTGAGAGGTTATACTCTTGATTGGGTTACGTATTAGGAATGAATGGCGGTATCCACCAGGAACATAATTCATTTTCCCCGTCGCAACAATATAAATGGCCATTTCCTTGGCAAAGATACCTCCATACCCGGGAAAAGTATCCTCAAGTGTGCTCTTCACCTCACTAAACCTGAGCCCTGGCAAAGGATCTTTGGTATGGCAATGTACCCCGTGGCGTAGGCAGCCGGCCCGATCATCGCCCAATATAGCCGCGTCAGTAAACATTTCATGAATCACTTTGACGCCCTCTAGAGTCCGTATTGATCGATAAGCTTAGAACAGGTGCAGCCAACGAACAATGCACTTTTAAAAAGGTCCTTATTATGATAAGATATATTGTGCATGACAAGTAATGTGAACTGACTAATTTTAAGTCAAGAGGGTAATTAATTAGCTGTTCATAATTTGCCCTCCCACAGAATTTTTTTCGACTTACCCTCCCGAACTCAAACTTCATTTTTATCCACTCCCCACTTATTTTTGCCGGTTTCCCCTCCCCACTGTGAATTTTTGATGCTCCCCTGCCCTGTGGCGAAAAAAAAAACTTGCCGATTTCCCCTGCCCTTGAAACAATTCCCCTGAAAAAGTTTTTCGCCAAGCCCTGTCCCCAGGACAATCAACCGATATCCGCCCTGCCCTACAAAAAAACTGAAATTTGCTCCCCTGCCACCTAAAAACATGTCCCCTGCCCGAGCAAAATTAAAATTTCCCCTGCCCTCAAAAATTGCTCCTGGAATAGCTTTTTCGATGAATAGCTCCGTTGGCTGCACCTGTTAGAACGCATTTGAACAAGATCTTAATGTACTCCACAAACAGGCCCTGGTAATCTTCTCTTCGGAAGGATTCATTTGACAATCTGATTTCAAAGAAAAAAGTCATTAAAAGTCTATTATTCATTATCTATACATGTTTTATCTTACCCAACCATGAGAGGGGTGTGGTCAAAGTGTCAAAAGTTCTGCGCAGGAAGCATTATACTCCCACCTGCTTTTGAATAAATTCCAGCATTCCCATGAAAATCGACAGGCAAAAGCATGCATATTAATAACGCTAAATCTGAAAAAATTGCAATATTGAAATTGTGGTTCCCAAAGTATTCGAATGTCGCCATTTTTAGTACCCTTCCCCAAGATCTAATTGTCTGTCCCTGAATGGGATGAAGTATCATTTGTTGAATAAGTGCGAGATGGAGATTAATAGAATCTCACACCCCCCAGGACCTGGGATCAGATTTCTCACACGAGTTGGGGATATTTTGTCTCACACTCGCCTGCGGCTCTGATCCCAGGTCCTTGGTGTGTGAGATTCTTTTTCTCACATGACCACAAAATGCGTTAAATTCACATTGGACACTTACAACATTATCTAAAATAGTGACAACTCTGTCGTCTGCCACTGTACTCTGACCTGCTTACTTTGTAGTTTCGGTCCGTGTGCTACTCGTCATGCCATTGGATAACATTTTGCGCGTGGAACGAAACAGACTGTTTATCATCCAATCAGAGCTCGTGTAATATTAACTGCAGAGTGTGGGACGATTTCTGAGAGTGTGGGATCGATTTTTCCCACACCGTCGATCCCGCACTCCCAGTGGCTAGGAATGTGAGATACGATCGTCTGACAACAAATCGTTCATGATGTAGGAAGTTAACGACTTACGATTCAGTATGTCATGCCAGAAAAGTTTATTGTAGATGCCAGTAGATGGCAGATGAAATGTCGAGTCGACTAATGCTTTCTTGTTGTGGTTGTGGTTGTTGTTGTTGTTGTTGTTGTTGTTGTTGTTGTTTACTACTATACTTCATAGGTTAGGATTACAGACATGAAAAGTTATTCAGTAGAGCGCACGCGTTGTGCAGATATCAGTTATTCATTAGGAAGTAAAATGATCAAGTAGTTAGTGATCGATATTATTTTTTCAATTAACTAATCACATAAACTGCTAGTCCGCCTCTACTGTGCTAATTTAATTCGCAGAGGTCAAAACCTAACTCTCTGAATAGAAACCACCGATAGATTGCGAGTGGAATGATGGAGATTGCCTCAACGGTGAAATAATCGCGCCAAATATATGAATTCACGATATTTGGCCCCGGTTTGGTTAAACCAACATGTTGATGATGGCCATAGGTGCAACTGTCCGAAATCTACCACTCCATCGAGGGGTTCGTATTATCGAGGTGAACACACTTGGTACTCCATGGCACATTTGCATGCCCCGAGGAGGTCAGTGCTATGGAGTGCAAAAATAAATGGTAAAACGTTCTGCCAACTTTGAAGAACTATCAACGCCACACTACCGAGATATATTGACTGTGAACCTAATATTTCGGCGTTGTGTACAATTTATTGCTGAATCTCAGGCTTCATTCCGTTCATTTGCAATTTTGCAACAAACAGGTGCCAACAAAAACAAAACAAAAGAAATCGCTTCCCGCTTAAAGTTTCAGTCGATCACAGCCACCCGATGAGTGTAGGCGGCTCTGCAGCCTGTACGAAACAAATTTGTAGTGGAAATGTAATATTTTAGATTATCCTGATCAACTCAGTTGTGTATTTAGCTCTACTCTAGTATTGAGCACTCTACTCCAGCTGATCTTGAACTAAACAAGTATATATATATATAATATATAGATAGAGAGAGAGAGAGAGAGAGAGAGAGAGAGAGAGAGAGAGAGAGAGAGAGATAGATAGATAGATAGATAGATATACACACACACACTCAAACTCGCAACAATAGTAGTAAGGGTGAGAAATACGAGTAGTGAGTAAAGTAGAAGGACCCGAAAATTCTGGTAGTCCAAGTTACCCGACATAACCTAACTTTCGTTCGCGGACCCTAATATTTTACAGCGGTAGTGAAAAATATTAAAACCTATGTGATATTTTGCGGAAAAATACAAATTCGTGAGAACTTCAGTGAGATATGCGAACGGTCAACAGTCTACAGGGGAGCCAGTGAAGTCCATAAAAAGCGTAATTAACTTGAACTCTTTCCGCAGCGAATGCTATCATGAAGCCAAAAACCTCTGGTCACTTTCTAACGTCCGGGTTTTCCGAATAATTTTAGGGGAACGTCAGCCAGGTTATCCTGATCGTACAATGCACTCTGTGTTGAATAATGGACTGGAAAAGGGTTGTAACCTCCACAAATGTAATAATCTCCACAAATGTAATATCAACCACAATTGTAATAAAATGCACCCATAAATGTAATATCGCCCATAAATGTAACAAAAATCAACCACAAATGTAATAAAAACACCAACCACAAATGTAATAAATGGTAACCATAAATGTAATAAAAAAATCACCCATAAATGTAATACTTGTCAACCATAAATGTAATAAATCTATTTTCTCGTTGCAATTGAGGAATTAGCCCTTAAATATTGATCTATGTAATAAGGAAAGCAACTCCACACATTTTTCATTTCTTAATTGTTTGTGTTTAGTGTGTTTTGAAAGTGTATTTTACGTTTCCTTGTTTTGTGTACAGAACTGACTGGCCATGGCCAGACACAGCTGTAATCTGAGTGTCAGTGCAGTCTCTACTCCAGAGTGGGGAAGACTGTATAACACTACGATCCTTTAACGCCGTTTTTTCGAAAATTGCCGTGCTTTCTTAATCAATATCCTCAAATTCGTCTTCAGTGGATAAATTGTGTGGAAAAATCGATAGATTGTCTGTATTCCTATGTTGTCCCACTTCAAGTTTGTTCGTTCACTAGGGATGCCAGGATGTCTAATTTTGTTCTACTGTGTTCAAGGTAGTGTTCGTATTGTTTTTTACTAGATTGAAATATATGTTCTCGTCAACATGTTTTGTGTCGTAAGTTTCTGTTATAAGGTTTTATATTTCTCTGTTATTTGTTCTGAGTCATCTGTCGTAAACTTTGTGTGGTATCACTGGTTGACGAGTTATTTTGACGCTTCCTTATTATGTAATTATCAGAGTCTAGAACTGCTGGTCCACTTCCATTATCTAACGGTTTGATCAGTATCTCGCCGTTTTCTGATAGCGTTCTCAAAATATTCTACTCTGTCTTTCGGAAAGGAAACCTAGTTTCAGGAAAGTATGCAATAACGTTACACTAGTCTTATTAAAGTTATTATTTACTCAGGGCATTGATAAACAAATGATCACATATGCAAGTTCAAATTTATTACATTTATGGTTGAGTTTTATTACATTTATGGTTAATTTGTTTATTACATTTGTGGTTGCGGGTTGTTACATTAATGGTTGACTATTTTATTACATTTGTGGTTGATTTTATTACAATTGTGGTTGATATTACATTTGTGGAGATTATTACATTTGTGGAGGTTACAGGGGTCATCTATGGTTTTATGTGAAAATCATTTTGCCAGGCCATTGCTGGGAAATGCAGAGCAGGCCACGGTCCTTCGGCAAGCAGGTGACCCGTTGTCACCGGCAAGTCATTTGTCGAATGCTGAATCAAGGCCTTTAAGAGGGCGGGGGGGGGGGGGTCTTGTCTACATGCTGAAATAGACCGGACACTTTTAGTGAAACTGCAACTTTTTCCAATGTTTCTCCGTATTTGCCGTGTGGACATTGGCTTGACCCGAGAGACGCAAGACTATACTCTGTGTAATCACAGACAATACTCCGTGTCTTTGGTGTAATGTCGACATTATACAAACTCGTTCATTATGCGATTGTAGCGAAATAGTCGAGCGTTGAATTGATTAGACGTTTACGTTACGTTCTAGATGAATCTAAAACAAACGGGATCGCGTTGGCCAGAAACGCCATGGACTGTAGGGTACAGTTCAAGCGTTTAGTCTCCCATGTCTCTGGTATCATGGAGGTATCCATCCTATTACGACGGTATGTATCATCACAGACTTGACAGTGCTAGCTCGAGAATGAAGATTCAAGAGAGTAATATGTGCTCAGGATATAGGGAATATCGTCAGACAACATCATTGTGTTTACACAGTTGAAAACAACAGAATTCTTTATCGTATATTATGGCCGCATTCAAATGAAAGGCGGAGCAGCCGCCGTCTTCCGGCCATGGGATTCAAAATTTCCGCTTCAATTAGTGGCCACTTTTATTATTATTATTATTATTATTATTATTATTATTATATTATTATTATTATTATTACACTTTATTTAAAGAGGATAATCTGATTACAGTAAAGTAATTGTAATTTCCATCAGAGCCCTCATGAAAAGAGAGAGCAAAATACACAAACAAATCATCGAATAAACAAAAATATATGGAATAAACGAACAGAAGATGTCTAAGACGAAGAAAAACAGACTGGTCTAAGTCAGAGCCTTCATTACGATATTTCATGAAAAGATAACCGTGTAGTTTTGATTTAAACGTCGGCAAGGCTTCACAGTCACGGATAGTTGGGGGAATGGAATTCCAGATTTTAGTAGCTCGATATACAAATGATCTTTGACCAATGCCTGTCCTAAACATTGGTGGGTAAAGGTTGCCATTACTAGAACTACGAGTATTTAAACGATCCATTTCTGAGAGAGGTTGGAATAGATCACTAGTATAGCTTGGTGCGAGACCATTTAAAGCTTTGAAAGTCATAACAGCAGTAGAAAAATCAATACGTAAATCTATGGGCAACCAGTGCAAACTAACAAAAACTGTTCGAGAGGGAAAAGTCGTGTCAACTCCGAGAATTACCTTACCAGCCCTTTTCTGGCCACTAGTCTTTAATTTTGATAAAACAATAGAAAGCATGAACATAGCAATTGATTATATTGTTATGCAAATTCGCCTCTACATGTGCTAGCGAAAAGTCCTGCGGGAGAAAACTGAATAGCTATGTTATGTCATAGTCTATGGTTATGTCATGAAGGTAGAAGCCTCCACGGTAATGTCATGTTGTGCTATATTTATTGAACTTTATTAAAGTGTCATGTGTGCGACTAATATAGTTTTGTTGCCACACCCAGCCCAAAGGGCTTACAAGACGCTAAAACAGTAAATAAAGTACAGTGTACATACGCATGAATGACTCGAAATGAAATCCAAGTATAAGAAGCTTCTCGTTGAAGATGCATGTTATAGATATAGGATACCAATTAGAAATTTCAGTTTCTGTGGTACACCAAATGAATCAAATACAGAGCACAAAATTTTGGCTTTGCAGAAGATCTGATTCCTAATAACATTTTAAAGAGTACAGTCAAAAATAAAATGGAGCTCATCTTCTACTACATTTGAACAATCATTTCTAATGTACATATTTCCTCTTTATAATTTGTGTAACGTCCAGTTTCAATTTTCAGAGGTGAGATACCAATTCTTAATTGTGCTAAATTTGCCTTGTTCACGGTTACAGGTTTGTTACTAAATATAGCTGTACGCGCGAGACATCGGACACGCAGCTTGAAATGCGGACAAATTTTATCAATGTTGCATGCGTGGCTGTTTTTGCAGCTTGTACTCTGAGTCGTGAATATGTTTTTTAGTATTCACTGTTACACTAGCAGTCGCCCACTGAGATGTATTTTCGTCGTTCTTGCATGCGTAATTTTCAAAAGCGTAATCTAAAATGCGGACAATATTTATTTTTGCATATTAATGAGAGAACAGTGACGTAAACTGTGAACGGCCCTATTGTGCTAAATTAGCTTTGCATCGAATAAACATTAAACCTGGGTACCATGTTCTGTATAAGTGAGAGTTATTTAAATATGAATTTTTCTATGTTCAGCTTGTCAATAGCCTGTTCAATTGCGAGGCGAATTTTACAGGTGTTTCTCGTACCTTACGGAAGCAGATTGAAGTTCTCGAGTCAACTGATATTTTCCGAGGTTATCGTCGATTATCATCGATTATTTCAATTTCTGAACAAAGTAGGTGTGTCCATAGCACGGGTGGCGGCGGTAACCATCGCCATTCAAAGGACCGCAAAGACAAAGGTGAAATAAAGATGCTAATGACCTTTCACTGTCCCTGTCCATGTAGAAACTAAAGGAAACAAACGATAGTCTGAAAACTCGCTGTATAGGGCTGGAGAAATCAACAGAAAGTCTCAAACAGTACAGTTTATGATATGTTCGGTCGGTTAGGCATGATTTAAGTTGAACTTGTCGGGCTAGTGTTAAAAAATGGGAGAAATTTGGCCTACTTTTTCCTCGGGCGGCTATAGGTAGTTATAGGCAGTGATTATGCTGCGTTCACAAAAGATGGGGGGGGGGGGGGGGCTAGAGGAATTCAGGGGGATTCAATAATTCTTGGGGTGGTAGAGGGGGACTTGAAAGTTTTGCTCTGCCTATAGATTGGGACCGGAAATATTTGGTTCCCAACTTTTGGTCTTCCAATGGTTCTACTGTTAGTAATAATTTAGCAAAATCTAGAACCATTTTGTCGCACTTTATAACTTTTTCCTCAAAAGAATCTAAAAATGTATGCATATGAATGTCATTTAATTTTCGTAAAAACAAGTTTGCCTTGTAACGGAACATAACTGCAACTATTAATATGTTTTTAATATTTCTATGCTAAGTATCAAATACAATTCCTTTCTGTCTCTCTACAGCATGCTGAAACACATCATATTCAGTTCGGCAACAAAGCCTGAATATATATAGATATTGGTGATAACTGAATTAGAGTCCAGACTGCAAGTCCTTTGTCAATGATACAAATGCATGGTACACGTGTACAGGCACGTGTACAGGCAAGCCGAATTCTGAGCAGCTCAACTTGCTTACCGGTCATAGGCTAGTGTATTTGCGGAACGAGTCTCACTCGAACCACTCCCAGCAACCTTGACGCTGCAATCACGGTGGAAAACTACAGTGCAATTAAACAACCTTTTTTTCCATAAGGACTCCTTTAAATTTAAAACTCTAAATTATTTATAAACATGTAGAGATGAAGGCAACAAAAAAGTTCAACTATTTCATGTTATATCGCAAGTGAACTGCAGGAGCCTGTCAGAGCTGGCGTGCACAAAATTTCGAGGGCAATAAATATTGGGAACATTGAAATCTAAAAATATCCAAACTTCAGAAAAGTGATCCTTTTCTTCCTCTGATACAAATATACAGCGAGCCTTGTCGTAACTATCGTCTTTGACATCTTCCATGCCGAAAAGATGTTTCTTTTGCGAAAAAGTATAGCGTGCAAACGACAATTTGCAGAAAATAATTGTTCACAGACAAAAGTAGTCCGGATGGCAAGTGCCTATTAACATAAGGTTATGACATAATGTTTTTGATATTTTCACTGCTGTGCAAATTCCAGATTTACGCACACTCTCCTCTGCAATTAAACCGTGGTACATATACAATAATGAAAATACGACAGCTTAGACTCCCTAACAACGTTATTACATCGTAAAAAAAACCAATTTCTCACACATAGGACACAGCGCTCATGCGCAATGCACTTGTTCGTCTGATACTTCTTGTTTTTTTTAGCATAAGTAAGGTGAAGAGATCGTTGTAAAAGTCGCCTAATACCAGTGCAGTTGTATGTTTTGAGATGGTGGTGATCTCGTCGTCGAGGTAGATTTCAAAACACTGAACGGCTTAACAGAACATCAGAAAGCATCCGACTCGTGTAAACAGAGACAACATTTTCACTTGCGAGCCGTTACTTACGACATGGTGAGTTCGATCATACTAAGTATGTAGACTTAGAAACATCACCTTTTGATAATTCTTCACTGTTTGAGTTCCGATGACCATCTGAACTTCCCTGTTCCACATTCCTCGTCGAAGTATGCCTACTATAAATATCCTAAACACTTTTCATGCTGGTACTTTTATTTTTAATGTTTTTCATAACATTTTTCAAGACGTGTTTGCTTTATGTGTTTCTGGAAGAGCGCATCCGTATCAGATACCAAAAATCGTAAACAAGTGTCAAAATAGAATTTTCATATGATTACGAGATTTCACATCATCAAATTGAGTTGTTTATTTCGTCAATATAATTTTAATGTGACAATGAAACAAGCGTGATTAATGATTTAAAGCACGAAGGTTAAGGCCTGGAGTTTGAAGGAATATTTGTATTTTTTTCAATATCAAAACTTGACAAATTTAACACAATCCTTCCAAAGAGAAAAAAACTGAAAGAGTTGAGAAATCGCAAGTTAAGAGAAAAAATGACTGACAAAAGACTGCTTTTTGATATCATTCCAATCAAAGTAGTACCTGTTGAATATAAAGGCAGCAATACGCCCTGACATAATAATTTTTTTAAATTCCTCATTTTGAGTGTCAGGTAGTGAGAACTACCGATAGCGGTCGCATACTATGACTGAAAGAAAATTGTAAATCAAAATTAGAGTTACTAAGAAAAGGAAAACGAGTTCCCGTTTCGTGACGAAGGTGTTGAAAGTACATGCTGCATGCTACTTACTGTATATTGTAGTGCGTGATCTATTATCAAGACCATAGAATCGAATTAGAGCTGCACAAGGGCTACGGCTGATCGTTACACACCAACTTTACGCAGGGACAGAATTAACGGAGGGAGAGCTGGTCCCTTGGTTGGGAATTATTATCAAACAATCGTATTGTGGAGGGTAAGCGATGACTGTGCGCGTGGATCACAATTTCCAATCACGGAAGAGAGTCAATTTCAATGCAACATTCGATAGACTGTCAGGATTATCAAATCGCAAGTCCCTTGAAAGCACCTAAAGATGCAACATAGGAGTTTTGGAACTGGACAGACAGCAAAAATTGAGATTTAATTCTAGAGCTATTGTCCGGAAGCGCATCTCGGCTGAATCTAATATTTTCACTGCGCCACAATTTAAACCAAAATGTCATGACAAGAACTAAGTTCAAGTTCATGCAACTCAAGGCAACCCTCAAAAATATTTACCATTTATTTTCTGCTGTTCATCTGCGTTTTCTGTGTAAGTCAGCCCTGCTTTAATTAATTTATTTCCTTACACATCTTTTCGTTAGCGATCGTTTTATATTAATATATAACATGTATTGTTTATATACTATACATGTTTTATTACACCGCCATATCTTTATCACACCGCCATAAACACCTCTGTGGCTACCATCATTATATTACTAGAACCATCGGCACTAGTACGATTGTCATTAGCACCACCATGGCAGATAAATCTACGATTTCATTCACCTCACCATGAAGTACGCAAGGTAATTATATATGCTCTCACCACAGCTCTGGAACTTGATCTCAAAGTTTTTCAGAAATCGCACACTAGGACCACATATACAAACTTTCAATCTACGGTTTTAGTTGCAAAATACACTTCATGTTCTCCTTTTTTTGCTCACGTGTTCACACACGTGAGCATATGTCGCAGCGATGTCTGTCTGTCTGTCTGTCTGTCTGTCTGTCTGTCTGTCTGTCTGTGTGTCTGTCTGTCTGTTGGTCCATTTTCTCAAAAACGGCTGAACGTATTTCAGTCAAATTTGGTAGACATCTTCAGAATTCAAATGGCTAGAACTGAAAAGGTTTTGGTGGGCGTGGCTTGCATATTAATGAAGTTATCACAGTTTTAATTTTTCTGATACATGGTAGTCTATGGGAAGCCGGTATCTGTGGTTTGAGGGCGCTATCCCCACGTTACACTCTGGCTAGACGATGCTGAAATTAGACTCGGTTTCGGATTCGGTTTCGGATTCGGTTTCGGATTCTAGAGACTGAAAGAAATTTTATATTTTCAGCCAATTGTTACACTGTGGAATGCTGGATTTTCCTTACTTTCCCTTGACCCTTTTTTCAGCTAAATAATATCTAATCACACTAAACAAAGTGAAAATAAGTATATAGGGATAACTTAGCAATACAAATTTTTTGACAAAATGTCATGTGATCTCGATGACCTTTGACCTTAAATATGAGTATATGTCCATAACTCAGTAACCACAAGTGCTACACCCTTCATATTTGGTATGATGGGAAACCTTATGACATCACATCCTGTACCTTATTAATTATGTGCATATCTAATTCTGAGCCAGCAAATAGAGCTAGAGGTCTGATTTTTGGTATATAGGTATAACTTAGCAATACAATTTTTTTGACAAAATGTCATGTGACCCCAATGACCTTTGACCTCAAATATACATATATGGCCGTAACTAAGTAACCCCAAGTGCTACACCCTTCATATTTGGTATGATGGGAGACCTTATGACACCACATCCTGTACCTCATTAATTATGCGCATATCTAATTCTGAGCCAGCCAATAGAGCTAGAGGTCTGATTTTTGGTATATAGGGAAAACTTAGCAATACAATTTTTTTGACAAAATGTCACGTGACCTCGGTGACCTTTGACCTCAAATATACATATTTGTCCATAACTCAGTAACCACAAGTGCTACAGCCTTCATGTATGGTATGATGGGACAGCTTATGACGCCACATATTGTACCTCATTAATTATGCGCATATCTCATTCTGAGCGAGCCAATAGAGCTAGAGGTCTGATTTTTGGTATATAGGGATAACTTAGCAATACAATTTTTTGACAAAATATCACGTGACCTCGGTGACCTTTGACCTCAAATATACATATTTGTCCATAACTCAGTAACCACAAGTGCTACAGCCTTCATGTATGGTATGATGAAACACCTTATGACGCCACATATTGTACCTCATTAATTATGCGCATATCAAATTTTGAGCGAGCCAATAGAGCTAGAGGTCTGATTTTTGGTATATAGGGATAACTTAGCAATACAATTTTTTTGACAAAATGTCACGTGACCTCGGTGACCTTTGACCTCCAATATACATATTTTTCCATAACTCGGTAACCACAAGTGTTACACCCTTCATGTTTGGTATGATGGGACACGTTATGACGCCACATACTGTACCTCAATAATTATGCGCATATCTCATTCTGAGCGAGCCAATAGAGCTGGATGTCTGATTTTTGGTATATAGGGATAACTATAGGAGAGAAATTTTTTGACCAAATGTCATGTGACCTCGATGACCTTTTACCTAAAATATATGTTTATGTCAATAAATAAGTAACCACAAGTGCTATGTCCTTTGTATTTAGTAGGATGGGAGACCTTATGACAACACACGCTTTACCTCATTAATTATGTACACATCTAATTCTGGGCAAGCGAATAGAGCTAGAGATCTGATTTTTTGGCATATAGGGATTAATTAGGAATATAATTTTTTTTGAAAATGTCATGTGACCTTGATGACCTTTGACCTTGATTATACATATATATGCATATTTCAGTAACCACAAGTTCTATACCCTCCAATTTTGATAGGATATTAGACCTTAAGATGTCACATCTTGTACCTCATTTATAATGCGCATATGTATTTCTTGGCTGGCCAATACTGCTAGAGGTCTGATCTTTTTTCCCGATTTAGAACCGTAACTTAGACATGCCTCATGTGTTTCAAATTGGGAACAACGACATAGACCTATGTGCCCATAGATCTCAACATATACACTCCAATGATACTTCTTAATGACCACATTTTCCTGCCCCATCAAGACTAGTACTCCTATTACAAGTGGGGACTATGTCATTGTAAATGACTTGTTGAGTTAATGGTTGTATCACAGTATTCGATATATCTAATTCTGTATTTTTTCCATTTTATATTCTGAATAATTACATTAAACATATTTCACTGTCTCCAGTACATTTCATTTAAGTATTTCACTTCATGCACTTTATCCCTTTCACACATGTTCAAATATCTGACCAGAGAACAAACACTAAATAGTCCAGGATGGGAGCTACAGTGTCATTGACGCTATTTTTACTTCAGCCAATTCCTAATTTGCATATTAAATGAATTTTCATACTTAGGGATATTCATCTGAATTGACTTAATCAAAATTGATGTAACTTGCTATGTACATTTCAGACACTGTAATACAATATTATTGAAAGTCATTAATCATTTTCTCTTCAGCAAATTCCTAATTTGCATGTTTAATGAACTTTCCTAATTAGAGATATATATCTGAATTGACTTGACCAAAGTTGACAAAACTTGCTACATATATTGCAGATACCATGATACAACATTATTGACAATCATTAAGCATTTTTACTTAAGTCAATTCCTAATTTACATATTTAATGAACTTTGCTTATTAGGGATATATACTGGGATTTACTTGATCAAAGTTGGCAAAACATGACAACATTGATGATTATACCTGGTTAAAACAATATCGAAAGTCATTTCACATTTTCATGTCAGCTAATTTACAATTTGCATATCTAATGAGCTTTCACAGCTCGGCATATATGGCTTGAAGGACTTGGCCAACGGTAATTACACTTGCTATATAAATGACAGCAGTCAAAGAACTTTAATATTTTTATTTCAGCTAATTACATATTTGTATACTTCATGACCTTTGAGAATTAATCAGCGGTGATTATTGTTCATTATGTTGATCATAATACTTTCAATGAAGTTGCAAACATGTGGCAAAGGTTCAAATTTACACATAACTGTATGAAACACGTGAGCATTTTCAGTTCATATCTGGTTATTTATTAAAATCTCGTTTTTATTTTTGTTTCTTTTTGATAGTCAATATGGCAAACGGTGAAAACGGAATAGATACCCAACAAATACACTATCACCAAGGCGTGGTGGTTGTCGCTCGTCCTGTCAACCAATATTTTGGATCACCGCAAGAAAGCAGCGAGACTACGCGTTCAAAACGGTTTACCAAATGGTTGACCGGTAGCATGTTCATAGTGGTCGGTGTAGTAACTCTAAGTATGGGAATTTTGGTGATTAGCATCGGAAACGTGGAAGGCGGAGTTGCTGCTATTTTGCTCTCTCTTCCATTCATAAGTTGTGGAATATATCTATTTTTGACGGGAAGGCGGGAAAGAATTCGCCACAGTGCGATATCTTTCCCTACAGGTGCGACAAGCTACCCGGATGTGACAGTCGACCAAACTTTCGAGGCGTCACAATCCAGCAGCCCGGATTCGCGCCAACAAAGTAATCAAGTGGTAGATTCTTTGCAGAAATCTGAACCCAGTCAAGAACGTAGCGAAAAAACAATGAGCTGCAATAATTCTACGTCTGAGCAATCTGACAATGAAACTATCTCACCTACGCTATCTGGTACATGAAATGATGACGTTAAGGTACGTATACGCGCTTTCACATGATGCTGCATACCATACTAGCGAATAAACGAACATTTATGAAAGGTTGCAGTATACTACAGATCAGTTCGGTTTGCATTCTGAAAGTAGACTGTCGTAATCTGTGAATGTGAATTTGAACGAGTCGCTAATTTTTCATACAAAATCGATTGTTTTATCCACAGGTGGTTGCAGTCACGACCAAATGCTGGATGCGGGAAAGCTGTACTTTGTCTTTTTTTTCTGATTCCGTGGTACAATCTAGTCTGCAAAAAAACACAAATAACAAATATGAGAAGATAAAGACTTGTCTGGCTGAGTACTTTTGATCTGAGGACAATTTAATCCATATTAAACTGTGCAGCTACACGATGGAGTAACGATGAATATGAAAAAATACTAACATGCACACATGACCAAAGTTCAGAACTCTCATTTAAAATATCTCATTTGAACTTTACTTAGTTAAAACGCCCCGTGAGACTTCTGCTTTTTAAGCCATTTTACTGTTTCCTACTGAATGACCGCACTTCTCCGTCTATATTACAGTACAGTAACTGTAAGTACTTTATTTTGGCGTATATCTTATTTGTAGCTTTGAGTGTCTTCAGTAAATTGGCATCACCTCTACCAACTTGACGTAACACGCTATAGATAGAGGTATTTGCATCCCGCCATTTCTACTTATAGACTTGTCTCCCTCTATTCTGTCCGTGTTTATCTCTGTGTCTGTGTGAATGTAAATCTTCACCAGTTAGACACAACAAACATTTTCATCTTGTCATTTTGACAACATTTTACCTTACTCTTAGATTTCTCGAATAGTTCATCTCTAATCTTTTGATTTCATTCTACAATTTGGTGAGTCAACATTTTCTTACTAGTCTTTGCTTTTGTGTCCTACGTAAAGGGCACCATGTGCATGGTGTATAGTCAGTCTATTCCATCTTGACCTTATCAATGTTACTTTGATAGCGAAGTTTTGTGCGAGAAAACCCCCAAAATGACAGGTGCACAGAATTCCTTTCCAGATTTCTTACCGAAGAGCTTATCGGAAAGTTGATTGTTCGTACACCTTGCACTGGCTATTTTAGAAACGTTTAATGCACAGGATAATTAATAAAAGAGCGAACTCACTTAGAGCTGATTACATTAGTGTGAATTTGGAATTTCAACTAACTTAATCAGTACGCAATTCCTGACTATCCTGGCACTTTCTGACGTGTTATTACACCTATCGAAGCAAGTGTTATTGAAGATGAAATTACAATTATTGGTTGTTCCATATATTACTGCCCTCATGAACAGAAATCAGGAACGCGCTGTGAGGATTTCGAAGTAAGTAAGAAATCCCAACTTGACTACATGGAAGGTTTTGCTAAGTTCTGTGTGTGAACCTTTGTTGAAGAGAGCAGCTTTTTTTCTCAGTGACTCTTCACAAATCTTAATTAATTACAGTGATTAGTCAATTTGAATCCTTTGCGAGCATAGAATATTTTAACTTAAAACTATACACCATCTACGACAGACATTGACCTTTTAAAGTTACATCACTGAGTGTGTGATTTTAACGTACTTCACCAACAGATGAATCTCACGTCAGTTTTTCAAACAAGCAGGAACACAAGGGGCACTGTAAATCTTTACAAGTGAGGAATTCCGACTCGTCTACTGGCCAGGCCTTGCTGTAGTCTATTACCGAAAACTTTATGAGAGCCAACAACTTTGTCTCGCAGTGACTCAGCATAAGTTTGTGTCGATTCATCATTTTGACTCGCGCAGGAGCTTGAAGATTTTAGGATAAGTTACATTCTATGAGAACTTACAGCGATTCCGATGCCACTTTATGTTATTATAACGCTTTCTACCATGCACTTACTGTATTCGGATGTCATAAAAATGTAAACTTATGAGTTGAATTCGAAGATAAGCATCTGCGAGTCAGTCAATTGCTGTGAACTTATCAAAAATAATTAAAATGTCAATAAAAATACATGCATCGTAATGTTTCCTTTCAGATATATTCTAACCCTCTTTACTACCATTTATCAAATTCTGGTAATTCTGTCAAACGAACGTAATGATGCACATTTCATAACGAGAAAGTTGATGAGTTTTTGTTGTTTCGGGAATGAACCTACACACATACAAAATATTCAATTTGACAAAACGATAAAATCACTGGCTCAGATGGAGGTGGCCAAATGACCATTAGAAATTCCATTTCATGATTCTAGTCAGTAGTAGATCAGAGTAGTGAACATAAATTGTTGGGAACTTTTCTACAGAAAGCAAATAACGTCAGACATCAATGACCATCTCATCTCATCAGTGCATTAACTAGGTTGGCTCAAGCATACGAACAAGCAAGTCTACACACGACGAATTGAGATTAAAATAGCGTACTTTCGCTTGAAAATGAATTTTGAGTTCACAGTGGTATCACTCACCAAACGATATCATAGACTTTGTACGCACTCTTCACTCCTGTGTCAGTGTGCAATGATAATAGATCAAGATGCTTACATGGTTGAACATAATTCCCCGTGACGCACTATATCGTCCCTAGTTCTTGGACGCACCCACGTGCGCAGGCATTGAAGAGCATGCATATAAGAATATTTTCAAACAGGAGCTAAGTGACTTTGTTAGTAATGACTGAAACCTGACCCAATATCTTTTTATTCTCTCCATTCATTCCGGAAGTATGACTACATTATACGTTTTAAAGCTTCTGGCCCATAGATAATATTTGCAAACATCTGATACCACTCTATGTATAGGAAATGACAAGGGTTTGAGTGGGTTTTGGGGTGGAAACCTCACACTTTTGGACAGAAATTTTGTTAACATCACGAGGCCAACAAAGTAAAGCTCACACGTTTGGTCAGAAGCGTGTTAACGTGATGAGGAGTGTCGGCCGACGCGTTGCCTGAAGTTTGACGGAATGATATCTACCAAGTTCCTATTTTTGTAATCAGGTTTGGTGTACGATGGTGTCACTGCTTTCTCATTAGCTGGCTATGGCACCCTCGATTCTGATAAAGTAAAGCATTGTCTACATGTTTACGGGTCATCGGCTAGTGTATTTGCGGAACAAGTCTCGTTCAAACCTTTCCCAGCAACCCTGACGCTGAAATCACGGTGGGAAACTACAATGCAAAAACAACCCCTTTTTTTTCAATAAGGACACTAATCTCGAGGGCAATAAATATGGGAAAACACTGAAATCTAAAAATATCCAAACTTCAGAAAAGTGACCATTTTCTTCCTTTGATACAAATATACAACGAGTTTTGTCGTAGCTATCGTTTTTTGGAATCTTCCATGCCAAAAAATGTTTCTTTTGCGAAGTAGTATAGCGTGAAAATGACAATTTGCAGAAAATATAGGTTTACAAACAAAATTAAGTACGGATGCAAAGTACTTATTAACATAAGATTATGGCATGATTTGCACTGCGGTGCCAATACCAGAGGTACACACGCGCTCCAGTGAAATTAAACCGTGGTACGTATATAATAATGAAAATACGTCAAAAGTTACCGCTAATGGAACTTTGACTTCCTAGCAACGTTATAATAACGTATTTTACACACATAGGACACAGCGCCCATGCGCAATGCACTTGTTCGCCGGATACTTCTTGTTTAGCATAAGTAAGGTGAAGAGATCGTGGTCTCAGTTGCCTAACACCAGTGCAGTAGTATGTTTGGAGGTAGTGGAGATCTCTTCGTTCTATCGGTGGTAGTTTTCAAAACACTGAACAGCTTCACTCAACGTCATCAAAGAAAGCACCCAGACTCGCAAAAAGGAGACAACATATAGTTTGAGAGCCTTTACTTTACAACGGGGTGAGTTTGATCAAATTAAAAAGAGAAGGAAATTGTAACTTTTGACAATTCCTTCTCTGTTTGAGTTCCGATAACCACCTGAACTTCCCTGTTTCACTATATATATCTTGAACTGTACATTCCTGTAGAAAGGTGCACTCGTATCTTCATATACCTAAAAACTCAACATGTGTCAAAATAGAATTTTCACATAATTAAGACACTTCACAATTCACAAATTATTAATTTGTAGTAAGTTATGTAAAGTTACAGTGCCTTTCTCTGTATTTCATTCAGCAGTAGACATGGCGTGTTCAGAACATCAAGAGTAACAGTCTATATAGTTGCAGCAGTAAAAAGATTAGTATACCTTCAAACGGTAACATAATCTGGCAATAGAAATTTTACTTTTCGTTCATAGTGAGCTCAAGGGAATCAAACCGTACCCTCCCGTAATCAAGAATGAATTAGAATCAGGGACAAAATGCACATATTTGATAAGAGAGGTACGTGACATCAAATTTGACCATATTATGAGAAGTTTACTTTCGCAAATCGAAGGAAAAATAAAATTTTTGATTTTCAATAAACGAACGAAATACAAAGATGAAAAGTAGCTTCACTCTTTCTGTTAAGAAAGGACTCTAACGTACATTAGTGTAACCCAGAAATGATTTGATAGATTTTGGGAGTTCAATAATGTGTCTCCGAGCTGCATTGTCTTAATTTTAACACAAGAAAAAAGAGAAAACAGTTAAAATACTAGAATCTTCACATTCTAAGGTTATTTGGAGCTACGCTGTCGATAGAATCTCTTCTTTAATGAACTTAGGACTTCTGTTGTTGTTTATTTTATCAACATGATTTAACTTGACGTTGAAACAAGCACGGTTATCACAATCTATTGAAGGCAAGAAGGTTACTGGAGGTCTTTGGTTTGAAGGAATATTTGTTTGTTTTTGATATAACAAACTCGACTACTTTAACACTATCTTGTCATGACTGAGAAATGAAATGGGCAATGATCGATAGTAAAAGATGACCCAATCCCAAGTGAAAAAGATAGATAAAAGACCGATTTTTTTACGATTCTATCAATTTGAAAGTCGTGGCAGTTGTATACATGCAGCTATACGCAACGACAATAAACGCTAGAATTCTTCAGTTTGAGATTGGGGGTAGCGGGAACAGCGAAACAGCCGATTGCGGTTTTACACTTTGACCGAAACAATTGTAAATGAAAATCGGAATTGCTAAGAAAAGGAAATTGAGTTCCCGTTTCGTGATGAAGGGGGTAATAAAATACAAATTACATATTGGATTTGGTATTTATTGTACCTTCTTTGATATTATATATTTAGCACTATATAATTGAAGTAGAGCTCTAAGAGGGTAAGGATTGATCGTTTAACACGTAAATCAACTTTATGCCGTGTCAGAATGAACGAAGGGGACTGGTCCGGTTGTGGGGAACTATTATCATACAATCGTTAAGGGGAGGACAATTTCATTTTCGATATTTACATTACGCGGCGATCACAATTGTCAGTCACGGAGAAGAGGAGACGGTCAATATTCATACAAATATTCAATACAGTGTCAGTGTTGGTATAGTCATGCATCTAGTCCATGAAAAGCACCTACATATGCACCGTTTTAGGGTCATGAGTACTTAATACTTGACAGAAAACAAAATTGAAGATTCCAAACAAGAGAGCAGTAAACCGTATTTACGATAAGCCACAATTCATCAAAAGAAAAACTATAGGAAAAAAAAAAAAAAAAAAAAAAAAAAATATATATATATATATATATATATATATATATATATATATATATATATATATATATATATATGATTTCTACAGTTCATATGCGTTTTCTATTCGAGTCTTTATTTACATGACCATTGTTAGAAGCAGTTTGGAGAGAGAGAGAGAGAGAGAGAGAGAGAGAGAGAGATACAAACTGACGCATGACAGAGAGACAGACAGTCCGACTGAGATAGGGCAAAGCTCATATAAGCTCTAGTCAACAGTCATAATGAGGAAGGTATGGCCCATATGGCTTCCTGAGACTTTGTGGTCACAAGCCCCAAGAGTGGCGGTGACAGTAATTGACCGCTATGTTAGTACTCGAATCGAAGCACGCCGGCGAAGACGGCCGCAAGCGGCTCACTGATACGCATGCGTCACTGCAGTACGACAACTTGAAAATAAAATTTTTGACATGCATGCATACAGCCATCACCATTGCAATCCCATAATACTTATGAGTGCGTCATCACACATCATGCACGGCCCCAGCTTCATTATTTTTTTATTTTGATCAAAATTTGCAATCACAAAAGTTATAAGGCTACTTAGACAAACGCGGAATTTGAAAATAAATTAAAACGCATCAATATTTTCGATCGGGATGAAATAGATAGCAACCTTCATGACTTGTGTCAAGGGTCCCTCATCCTAGCGCAAAGTACGCTGCCAGACGCGCACATGGCATCGCTCAGGACAAGGCTAGGGAGCTGCCGTACGAGCGCACGCAGCAGCCTGGGGTGCCCATGGACTTGTTCCCTGCCCATGCAAATGCTACACTCGTAGCCATCGAGGCCAACAAAGCCTGTGATTAAGAAGAGTAATAGAGTATTTCTAAACTTGTTATCAAACAAAACTTGTCAACTAATAACACGATTGGAACTAATTTGGGATAATTTGATGGTGGACTAACGTCTGTTTAATCTGTAAATGTAAGCTTACTTGCTTTTCTTTTTTTTAAGTTATACACTTGTTTTATGAGTAATTTGTAATATTGCAACATTCAGCTATAGAGGACCTAACATTTTTGAGAAATTTGAAAAATGTGAAGATCCAATTATCCCAAATTAGTTCCAATCGCGTTTAATATGAACAGTGAACTGTCACTTTCAATCTAAATTACAGTTCAAATCTTACTCTGCGCGGCCGGCTAATTGGCTCTGATATTTACAGTAATACATAATCATTTACAGCTAGGAATAGCAGATGCATTACATCAAGATAAATGTAATATGTGTCAATGATAGTGACATTACTGTATCCATCATGTAAATGTTAACGATATGAATTACTAGTGCATGGTTTCACTCTCATTTCTATCCTCCTATAACTCTAGAACTTGATTTCGAAATCTTTTATTATCAGCAGTTGCAAACCAAATGCAAATTTGTTAGACTCTATGCCCTATGCAAACACTTTTAATATACGGTTTTAATTACAAAAAGTGACTTAAATTGCTCGTTTATTCTCACTTCCCTTTGGTAGTCATCATGACAGACGGTGAAAATAGAACTGATACCCAACAAATACACTATCACCAAGGCGTGGTGGCTGTTGCCCGTCCTGTCAACCAATTGCTTGGATCCCAAGAGGAAAGGATTGAGACTACGCGTTCCAGCCGGATTATTGATTCGTTGGTTGTGGGCACTTTTATTGTGGCCGGTGTAGCAACCCTCTGCGCAGGAATTGCATTGATTATCAACGGAAATTGGTACCCTGGAATATTTTGTCTCTCATGCACCGTTCCGTTGATAGGTATTGGACTCCTCATGTTTTGTGCAGGGAGAAACCCGGGAGCTCGCCACGGTGCAATGTCTTTCCCAACAGGTACGACAAGCTACCCGGATGTAACAGTAGATCAAGATTTGGTGACGTCACAATCCTGCAGCCCGGAGTCGAACTAACAAAGTAATTATGAGCTATTCCTTTGGAGAAAACTGAATCCAGTCCGTGTAGCGAAACAACTATGAGCAGCAATGACTCTATACTTGAGCAAGCTGGCAATGACATGATCTTGACTACGCTATCTTGCACTTAACCGGGTCAGTACGCGCTTTTATATGGCACAACAGAAAGTTCATCGGCCATGGAGGACAGAGCGATATAGAGCTTTTCGTTTTGTCTTCTGAATGTAGATTGCCGTTGTCGGTAGCCATGAATTTGAACGTGTAGCTAAGTTTTTATTCACAATTGAATGCTTTCCCCCAACAGGTTGCATCACATTTTGAGCTGATCACGTGACTGTGAATGTGGCATTTCAACCAGAAGTCCTTGTCTGTGTTTCAACTAAATAAATTAGTGCGTAATTTCCGACTATCCTAGCATAATCTAACGTGTCGTAATACACGTACCGGAGCAGGTGTTATTGATGATCCATTAAAATTACTTGTCCTGTATATTAATGGCCGTATAAATAAATAAACAGGAACGCGTTGGAAATATGTACAAGTAAGGAATTCCAATTTGAATACGTGCCAGATTTTTACTGCGTTCTGTGGCCGACCATTGTGATACTGAGCACCTTTTTTTTTCTCGCTGACTTTGAATAAGTTAGCATTGATTAATCATTTTGAATCCTTTTTAAGCTTGGGATATGTTAAGGAAAATTACACTCAATTGATACCTACGACAGCAAAAATCAAACGCAACTTTAGGGTGGAAAAGATGCCAAGAGACTGAAAATCGTCTCAGTGGTAGGGCATCAAAATACCGGGCCGTCTCTTCCGATATAAACTTAACTTCCCTGGGAGCGATTGTTAGAGGTTTCCGCAACAAAAATGTTTCAGCTGACCCTGTTATGTTTCGTATAATCCATACCTTATCATTGACCCAAATCACGTCCAAGCACGACGAATGACATGTTCCAGGATGCATAATAGAACATGGAGATTACATGGACATAGGGGTAACCTTACGAAGGAAAACATTCTAATTCAAAAAAACGATAGGCAAAACTATGTCTATCAATAGTGAAAAATTACTAATTTAATACTTACAATGATTCCTATGTCACCTTTCGTAGATTAAAGTTCTGTTCTAGTAACTGTGTCGTTATCGGTGTGATAAATATGGAGACTCGTCGGCTGAACTCGAAGACCAGCACCTGTGATTAAGTAAATCTCTTTGAAAGTAAAAAAATTAATGAAAACATAAAAACAAAGTGTATGATCTGTAAATACCCTCTCTTACGATATGTTAACCCTTTTTACCATCCCCCAAAGTGCTGGTAGTCCTGTTAAGCGGAAATGATGTACATTTCATGACAGGACAGTCTCTTCAGTTTTTAGAGGTGAACAGTTTAACCTGTCTGACACGAAATATTGGCAAATGATGAATTCACCGACTAAGAGGAAGGGGACATAAATGAGTGTCAGTAATTTCTTTTAATAAATATCAACAGTTACGGATCAGAGTGTTGTGATGTTGTGACCTTTTCTGTTTTCAGCTTCTGTAAATCGCAAATTTGAAGCTGAAACGACCATGATCTCACCTGTGTGTTAACTAACTCGACGCTTCCTGTGTCGGTTTAAGCATAAGAGTTAAACACTGCTTATATGCAGATCCTGATCGGCTGATTAACATAAATTTTTGTGTTTACGGATTGATGATATTTTCATCAAACAAGACCACTAACTTCAATTGCAGTCGCCATACTTGTGTCAGTGTCATATGACAAAAAATCAAGCCGCTTTCAAAACTTAACCATAATTTGCCGTGACGCGCTATGGTATGTGCTTGATCGTTCTCCGAGGCTCTAGGTCGCCCTCACATGCACATGCTTAAAGAGACTATTTTTTTATTTTTAAACTAGAACCCCCATTATGCCTTTCCTAACAATGACTAACACCTGACCCACTACTACACCTTAACAATAATACGTACCTCCTGTTTGATTGTATTTTACCATCTCAGACGTACGACTATTTGATAGGTTTTTACAAGTTACTGCCCTTGGTGATCATGTCTTAGACAACTGAGTACGTAGCGACGTAACCTATTTAGTCTTCGTGATCCGATTTTGTAAAAGGGCCAAACGCAAGATGGTTGAAGCCTGATTTAATTATAGGTTCCAGAGTTGTATGTTTGGCCTTTGATTATAAAACATCAGTATAAATTAGAAGTGGCATTTTCTTTAAAGAAAAGCTATAGACGTTGTTCAGAGTCTATGGTATAAGTAATACGTTTGGCTAGGGAATTTTAAGAGAGTTCGAGACCGTCATTATTTATGTACCTATGTATTTATCCATGCGGAGGACTGGGATGTATGTGTGTGTACATGTACATTTGTGCGCGTCTATAAATTTATGTACCTGTGATGTAATGCATGCCCATTTGAAATTATGGCTACGTTCATGCTTACGTCATGTACATCCGGGCCTGATTTATTTACATATATGTGCTTACTCAACCATCTGATTTCACTGTACACCTGTAAAAACGCGTTTAAATGTGTAAACTAATTGTTTTACATTCGGCACCTCATAGGCGTCCCATAATTATGGACAAACAAGCTGTGCATTGAAGCAATAAAACAAATATGTCGAGTCAATTAAGCGTTCGATAAGATTAATATATGCGTGCAATTGCTCCGTAGCTTAACCTCTTGACCCCTTACTTTGAAAGAAACAGCCGGTGTCAAAATGAATTACTATGCAGCCGTACTTCAAAACGAATTTCTACAACTTGAATCTGTTTGAAATACTTCGGTGTGATTCCTACCGCATGGATATCGGTTTAAATAAAGCAGTTTTTTGACGTTCTAGTATTTCGTCCTAAACTCGCTTCGGATGAGAAGCCCTTGAGATTCGTTGAGAATATTTGGAACACGATTGGAACTAATTTGGGATAATTAGATGGTGAATTAATGTCGATTTAATATACAATTGAAATCTCATCTGCTTTTCTTTTTACATTACACACTTGTTTTTATGAGTAAATTGATGCAACATTCAGCTATACGGCAACCTAACACACTGTTAAGAAATTTGAAAAATATGGACATCAAATTATCTCAAATTAGTTCCAATCGTGTTTTGGGTCACTTTAGCCTAAAACAGCAGATACGAAAGCCGTTAAAAAAGATAGTTGCTGAATCTGACCTCCAAAGGTAATTTTTAAGGTTTGCTGCCGTTAAATATTATCATAACGCTGCAATATATTAAGGTTTATCGACTTCTCGCTATGGATAACATCACACTTCTGTTATAGCCGGGTATATATGATCAGTGGAAAGATAACAGTGAAGGTATATTTGAGATGGGCAACAGAATGTGAAGATTCTTTAACAATCTCTCTAAAGCTACCCCATTCCTTATTTTATGTATCTTGACTCGACTTGTGAAAGCCCCTTTTCGACTTAAAATGATAGACGTTTGCTTACACTCCGTTATGTACATACAGTAGCCTTGACCCCGAGCACAGTAACAACGCGAATTTTACTAATATGTCAGGTTTACAAGCCTATTGATATATGGACCGGCAACATGACATCAAAACTGACCCAATAATCAGGTCTGTGAGACATTTTAACATCCAACATAGTGCCAATAGTGCATTTTAAATTTTCGTAAAAACAACAAGTTGGCCTTGTAATGGGGCAGGAGCTGCAACTGTTGATAATTTTTTCAATATTTCTATGCAATGTATCAAACACAGTTTCTTGGTATCTCTATACAGCATGCTGAAAAACACAATATTCAGTTGGTCAACAAAGCCCGTTTGTCAAAATATTGGTGATAATTGAATTAGAGTTCAGACCGAAAGTTATTTGTCAATGATACAAATGCATGGTACATGCAGGCTATGTTGGCAAGCTGAATACTAGACAGCTCAGCATGCTACATATGGAGTAGAACAAAAGCACAATTGTATAAACTGAACAAAAATATTGTCAAAATACAAAGTTAATACAGCTACTGCCCTGCTAGTGCATACTGGCAGTGACAGTGATACATGTATCTCTGACGTTGATGTAGTTTCAGAAGAGTTTCGGTCATAGGACATTCAATTGACAGTGAAACATACATGTACACAAGATCCGGCCAGGGAGCAACACATAGAAGACTAGGGGACTACCAGTTACCGTGGATTTTTGAATCCTAGCATATGAGAACAATCAAATATTAGAGAGAAAAGATGGGGTCACCATACTTGATCTTATTCAAATGTTCGATGAAAAGTCACAGTATTTCTAAAATCATATATATAAAGCCATTCATTTCAAATTAATGCAGTCAATGAAATTTTCACATCTCATCGTACAATAACGCATAAAGTAAAACTTTGAATTTAAATGAAAAATGTGTGACTAAATAGAATCATTTATTTTTTACTAAAATTTGCCATTATTACACCCAAAATTTCTGAGATGAAAACATTAATTTGATGGAATATTTTAACCTTCCAGTATTGTCAATTTTGTAAAACATTTGTAAGTAGCATCTAACTTGTGTATGTCTTGTACTTTTGAGAAAATATTTTTCAGTAGGTCACTGTGCTCAGTTTTCACAATTTGGTAAAATGTAGCCAGGAATACACAATTTTCATACTCTCTCATGATTGTCATTTTGTGTGCTTTTTAGCTGGTGCCATTGACCTGGCCAGAGTTGGATAAGCTCAAGTCAGCTTAGATTGAAAAAATCTAAACTTTTGAAAGTCCACTGATGCATTTAAAAATAAATCAATTTAAGAACTTGCCCGGCGCCCTAGGTATATGGCTCTACAACCTGCCGATAAGAGGTAGTGTTGAACATCTGTGTGCAGAACTACGCAATACATGTTTATTTTTATTCTGCGTGCATTCTCCATGATGGAGGCATCATGGGCCAGTGGCTAGAGCAGTGGACTCACGATCAAAGGATGGTGAGTTCGAGCCCCGGCATGGCTGTGGTGTTGTGTCCTTGGGCAAAGGCACTTTATTCCTCATTGCTGGGGATCTGAAAAAAATAAGATTTCAATTGCGATTCCTCCAGCCCCCTTCCCCACCGTTGTTTTGAACGCAGCCTAATCGACTGTGGTTATCCGTCACAAACGGACGGAAATCTCACCATGCTGGGTACTAAAATTCCAACCTTTAAGGATACAGAAACGACAACTGCTTTATGGCGGGTATAATCTTGAAAGTCCTTCATGCAAATTTGGTTTTACAGTTTGTTTAAAACAAATCCCAGAGTAAGCTTATTTATTTTAAGCGACTGCAGTATAAAGGATTTTCAGGTTCATTCGTCGAGCACTTGGTGATAATTTGCACTGCTATAAGGAAAGTTCAAAGGTCAAAACGGCAAAAGCGACCGTTTACAATCTTCATCTGACAAGATGATGACGTATGCTGGTGGTTATGAGTCTAATAATTACACCACTGTACGTATCTGCTACGTTAATTTTGCAGTGTAACTTTCAACTATAAGTCTTGTTGGTTTGTTGTTCATGTTGTTTCATGACTCTACTTGATAGTACTTTGTTATCTTTAGTTCATGATATTTCTATAGTACCTTTACGTACATGTTTGTTTGCCTATTTATCTAGCTTGCTTACTCTCTTTAATTTCTGTAAAAGAGAATTATTGCACCAGAACCCAGAGTGCGACAGCTGGGGGCTCGAGAGGTGAAATTTTGGTCAGCGCAGTCAATCCGCTCATAAATCATATGCGTCTATACTTCCAAACTCTTAAATGACATATCTTCTGATGAAGTGTTTGATAAGACCGTTAGAGAACAGATACATGTAACCTGCACTAATGTACTCATCAGATACAAACATCTATAGTCTATAGTTGATTCTGAATTTATTCGCGCATAAGTATACTGATGACACTGTAGTTTGTTCCTGTGTAAAGCACAGATGTTACAACCAAGCGATTTCCTCTCAATGTTCCACACCAAATATGAGATACAACTTAAGTATAGTGGCTGTGCTTCCACTGCGTGATGAACGGTGTCACCTGAAGTCTACAAAGGCATCGAGCTAAATCCGAAGGAACGTTTGGCCATCAGAGACCACATATTTCATAAGGAGGGATAGCAACCCCAGCCCCATCCATTTTGCTGAAATGCAGTGACCTTTTCGAATTGCATCATGTCTATGGGAGTATTATTTATTATTTCTATCGTACCATTTGTCATCTCTTTACCAAGGATTTTATGCCTTTCTTTATTGACTGTCATCGTATATCATAAACCATCTGTCGTGCAATGCAAGTAAGACCGATATTAACACCCATAATTATCACTAATATGCTTGGTCCAGACTTTGCTGACGTGTGTGACACAGAAATTAGTCTCGCGGGAACATTTGTTATTGGGTCTTTTGAAGACACAGACTGTACTTTACTCTGTTTCCGTGCTGTAAAAGAGAATTATTTCATCAGAACCAAGAGTGCGACAGCTGGGGGCTCGAGAGGTGAAATTTTGGTAAGCGCAGTCAACCAACCCATATATCATATGCGTCTATTCTTCCAAACTCTTAAATATCATATCTTCTGATGAAGTGTTTGATAAGACCGTTAGAGAACAGATACATGTAACCTGCACTAATGTACTCATCAGATACCAATATCTATAGTCTATAGTTAATTCTGAATTTATTCGCGCATAAGTATACTGATGACACTGTAGTTTGTTCCTGTGTAAAGCACAGATGTTACAACCAAGCGATTTCCTCTCAATGTTCCACACCAAATATGAGATACAACTTAAGTATAGTGGCTGTGCTTCCACTGCGTGATGAACGGTGTCACCTGAAGTCTACAAAGGCATCGAGCTAAATCCGAAGGAACGTTTGGCCATCAGAGACCACATATTTCATAAGGAGGGATAGCAACCCCAGCCCCATCCATTTTGCTGAAATGCAGTGACCTTTTCGAATTGCATCATGTCTATGGGAGTATTATTTATTATTTCTATCGTACTATTTGTCATCTCTTTACCAAGGCTTTTATGCCTTTATTTATTGACTGTCACCGTATATCCTAAACCATCTGTCGTGCAATGAAAGCAAGACCGATATTAACACCCATGATTATCACTAATATGCTGGGTGCGGACTTTGCCGACGTGTGTGACACATAAATTAGTCTCGCGGGAACATTCGTTATTGGACACAGACTCAGACTGTACTTTACTGGGAGAGTTTCGTGTCCAATCATCCTAAAGTACTCACCTTACAAGGCAGGGTGTCTTACAATCATCTGAGAGCTTAAGTCACCGTTACCCTCGAAGATGACGCTCGCTTCAATATTCTTCATATTATTTGCGCGCAATATCATCCATGTCAGTTCCATTGAACATGTACTTCAAAACCGGACTGAGGTAAATCAAAAGGATATTACGTTCAACTTTACCTGCAACGGTGATACAGATAATAACGAGACATGCTCTGTGACATTGACTTTGGAAAAAACACTGCAAGAAGTCACTGATCAATTCAGTAATTTGATCAAAGATCACAATGCCACGATGGTTCGAATTTGGTTGAAATTCCCTGAGTATGAAGGTTTTAACCCCATGTTGGTGAACACATCAAATGCCTATGGGTTATGGTTATGGCACTGGCTCTACAACGACAAAGGAAAGTCGCTGTTGCTGCTTCCCCACACAGCCGAATTTTATTCCTTTGGAACCCTATTTCTCCGTGGACCAAAATTTGATGTATTGTTTCTTGATAATGACGGTTTGTCTCGAGAAATTGCGCATCTACCGGAATGTTGTAAACTTGGTTTAGCTGCCAGACTTATTCTTAAAATCACAAACTCCTCTGCTGATAATGGACAAAAGGACAGTAACCATCTATGTCATCGATATGTCGACAAACCAGACACAGACGCTGCTGAAGTAAAGTTTAGGTGCTGTCAAGTGATAAACTTCTGAGACAAACAGGATGATTGCCATGAACAAATAGAGGGGAATAAATGGATAAACAGGATCGCAATAGCTGGCGTGATACTCATCGTTGTTTTATGGGTGTTTGTATTACCCATCGTGTGTTTGTACATCATGCCAGCTGCCATTACCGAACAACCGATTGTATGGAAGAAGTTCCGCGGCTGCAAAAGTGACGACACTTGCAGAAAGGTGTCGGATCTCACATGTGAGGAGGCCATATATATAGAAAGGAGTCGGATCTCGTACCACGCTGCACCAGCCAACCGATAACGATTGCAACCATCTCAAAGTACTGGCGATATTCAAGTCAGGAACCAGATGAAACGCCAGACGACTCACGTAACTCACAAAACAGCAAGTGTAGAAGCAATTGTAACTTATTTAAAAGGCTCGTTGCAGTCACACGCTTTGTTTTGGTAGTTCCCGTATGTGTGATACTGTTGGTTATCATCGGACCAATATTTTTAGGTTTCACTGATATAGAGATTAAGGCATGGACCATGTCAACAGGTTTTCCCGCTCCAAATTACGAGTGGGGACTGTTCATGCCATACCCCTTCGAAACTTGGCGTATTGTGGCAATGTGTACTCTGTACGCTATATATAGCCTGTCCTGTGCTGTGTTTATATTGACGTTCGGTGACACTTTGGGAACAGCCGTCTGTGTAAAACATCAACTGCTGAGTTGTACCGAGGGTGATAGAACAGAGGGAAATTCAAAATCAGGAAAATTATTCTTTTCTGTTAGCGAAAAATATCAGCATTTCTTAGACACAGTACAGTACAAAAATGTTCAACATCTATTTGTAAATGTTCTATTTCTGATCAGAAAAGCTCAGCTCAATTATTTAAAAGAGTCAATTCAAACTCAGATTGATTCTTTAAAACGGTCTGTTCGAAAACTGAAATGGCAGACTAGTAACGCCTCTACTCTCATTACAAGGTTTCCCCTGTAACGTTTTTCATGTTAATCTATGAATTTACAAAATGTTGCCATGGCATCATCAAAAAGCATAATAGGCCGATAAAAGTTGTCTTCACAATATCTTTCTTCTTGACTGTAACCCTCTTAGCTTACTTTATTTTGTTAGTGAGTTTGTGGATAGTGCTCTACTGTTTTGGTTTTACATTGATGGGTATAGCTTTGAACCCCGATAAACTGGCGCCCATTATTGTCGTTGTTTTGACCATCTTTGGTTATTTCTTGACAGTTCACCGTAGATTCGTGAAATCCTACAAAAGCTTGACGAAAAATACCTTTGAAATACTGGTGAGTAAAAATTATGAGGACTTGAGCGTTGAATATGTTGGTGATGTACAGGGTTCTGATGTAGTTTCTGCACGGCGTACAAATGTAGGTGGCGTACACAATACGGGTGTAGGTGAAGTACAGGACAGTAACGTAACTGACGTATGTGATACTGAAGTAACTGAAATAGAGGACAATTATGTAACTGACGTACAGGATACTGATGTAGGTGACATAAAGGGTACAGGTGACGTACATGTTACTGATGTAGTTGTAGCTACTGATGTAGTTGAGGTTACTGATGTAGGTGACAAACATGATACTTAAGATAAAACGGAATATTTAAAATATCTCGTCTTTCGGAATGTCGTGTATGCACGATCTGAGAATCGAATAGACTGCATTCTTCAAGATACTTTGTGTTTTATATTCGACAAAATACAGCCGGTCCGTCATGAGTTAGGCGTTGCACTCATAAAGGTATCGTCACTTGTTGTTTTCATCATTTTCGCCTTTTTCGTGATTCAATCGTTCGATGTTAGTCCAGCACTTGAGACAGCGCTGACAGCTATCATTGGTGCAGTGCCAGCAGTGTTCAAAGCGCGTGCAGCTGACTCCAGTCAAACGAATGCAACGAATGATCTGTTGAGCTGTGAGATTAGGTGCGCTTTGGACAAATATCTAGGGCAGAAACATCGAAAAGACAGTCCCTCTCAGTCTCAGTCTGCTGAACATATATCTCTAGAACCTCTGTCGGACGCACATGACAACAGTGCTGCAAATAACACAGATATTTAGGAATTTACCGTGATCTGTTACCCATTTTTCTTTCAAATTATATGACCTATCAAAAGCTTGGTTTACAAACATGCATATCTCCCACAGGTATCAAATTCTTCTATACCATTTATACCCAGTTATCAGATGGAGATGATTTCCACGCTCAGTCCCAGTCTCAGACTTGAATTTCAGTATTGATGGCTAACTAAACACAACTGTCCTTCGTGTTAAGTACGCCAAATTGTTACATCTTCTTGCCAATTTATCAGCTTTCGTCAGGTCGATCTAATATCTCCACCACCGCCCTATGTCTGTCTAATTCGGTTACGTCCTTGTATAAACTTTAATATCACAAATTGGTCCAAGCATGTCCCAGCTAGACATTAGAATATTTTAAAAACGGCAGCCTAGCCCCATGACAATATTGGATCGTATTTAATAAATAAATCGATGTGCATATATATCAGGGTCATGCTTTTGTACCAACATCAACACCAATCGGTCGATGCACAAGTCTCTGTCACAGCTCTAGACATTAAAAATTATAAAGTAGCAGCCTCGTGACCATATTTGATCGTATTGCGAAACAAATCATGTGCATATGTATGACATAGGGTCATGTACTTGTCACAACTTCAAGAGATATTGGTGTGGATATCTCTGAGAAAAGATTCTGAACGGACCTACAGAAACATGGACGTGACCAAAAGTTCCAAAATATTCGTTCTTAATGATTTCATGCTTGAAATTTTAATCTGTACAGGTTTCTTTCCTCCTTCACTGAGAAACGTTACTGACTTTCAAACTGTCTTTAAGTAGCTTCAAGATTCACACTTATTCAAAATATATAAGAAAACATTCTTACCATGTTACCTTAAGCATTTAGGCACATTAGCAGCCCCGACAAACAGCAATCTGAAAAAGTAGGGCATTCGCCTTTGACAACAAAAATGATATTGACTTCTGCAAACATACTATCCACTCACCTTTCTCGAAATTTCATATCAATAGAAATAATTTATCGTTTAAAGGGACATTCTAGTTCAGACAGTTGTGGTAAGTGTCAGTGGATACTTGTTTATGTATATTTTTACCATTATGATTGTAATCGTGACTTCAAAACTTTCAGAACACATTGCTGGTGAAGAGTTCTTTATAGACTTATTGTATGAATATTGCAATGATAACGTAATGCTAGAATATTCTAGAAAGGATGATTTGTAACAATGCACAGTATAGGCACTTAGCTCGACTTAAATTTCAACCCGGAGAGATTGCGATCGGCTGTATTTAAAGCTGTTTGCTCAAGAGGGACTATCTGACCTGCTTGCCACCGTCCACTTCAACTATTTTCATTTTAAGGCGAATGCTATAGCTGCAGCAATAGAAGCTGTGCTGTGATCAGTTAAACTACTATATAGCTTTTAACTGCTTTGTTTTGTTCACTTAGTATTCAACTTATTAATTTCAGATTTTTTGTAAATTTGCTTCACAAGAAGATCGCTAACTTCAACCATATCTTCTGTAGTACAATTTGAAAGCACTTTCACCAAAATATGTTGTATAGCACAACTTTTAATGTTATGAGTAAAAAGAAGTATCTCAGTATAATTAGTCGGGTCGGAAGGTAGGGTTCCCATGCACCCCATGGATGTATTTTTTTACCTACATTTTTGTAATCCTTAGGGTCTATATTTAATGAATTTTGATGTTCCCAAAATCAAATCGTGTCCCATGGGGTTCATTTGGCGCCATCTTTGCCGCCATCTTGGCCGCCATCTTGGATTTCAACGATGGGGTAGGGGTCACGTATCTACCGCTCGACGGAAACAAACAATAAAATACTATAAACGTTACATTTTTAAAAAGCCAAGATCATGCCATTTCATTGATATATAACTTAATAGGGATTATTAATATTCGAACGTCGATTAGACTTTATATCGGCCATTGGCCGTAAATCGTAAAATTTGCGAAATTTCACACCCAATAATTAAGTTCCCGTCCCTTCAAACAATTTTTCATAAGGTATATATATATGTTTTGGAAGAACTCAGTGCAATAAACAAGAAAAACAACATTAAAAGTATGTTTCTTGAGATTTAGTGAGTGCATGAGCTTGTTTTCTTATTACTCGTTATGCCATATATCCGTGTGTAACATAAGGGGTAGGGGTAATGTTTCCCTTTCTGTTTCGAATCATGAATGATGAAACCATACAAATGTTACATTTTTTGAAAGTGCTGCATCAGACCTTTCTAAAAATATATAGATTTATGGGGAAAAATTGCATATTTAAAAGTTACAAAGCTTAAACCTTTCGGTTTGTGTCGATTTTAAGTGATTTTTAAGAACGAAATTAGAACATATGGGGTAGGGGTAATGTTTCCCTTTCTGCCTCGAACCATGAATTACGAAATCATATAAATGTTATACTATTTAAAAGCTCTGAAATGGGCCTTTCCAAACATGTATAGTTTTATTGGGAAAAGTCCATATTTTAAAGTTACAAAGCTTATGCCTTTCAGTTTGCATCAATTTTAAGTGATTTTTTTAAGGACGAAATTACAACATATGGGGTAGGGGTAATGTTTCCCTTTCTGCCTCGAATTATGAATTATGAAACCATATAAATGTTATACTGTTTGAAAGCTCTGAAATTGGCCTTTCCAAACATGTATAGTTTAATTGGGAAAAGTCCATATTTTAAAGATACAAAGCTTAAACCATTCAGTTTGTGTCAATTTTAAGTCATTTTTTTAAACAAAATTATAATATATGGGGTAGGGGTAATGTTTCCCGTTCTGCCTTGAACCATGAATTATGAAACCATATAAATGTTATACCGTTTGAAAGCTCTGAAATGGGCCTTTCCAAACATGTATAGTCTTAGTGGGAAAAGTCCATATTTTAAAGTTTCAAAGCTTATGCCTTCAGTTTGTGTCAATTTTAAGTGATTTTTTTAAACAAAATTATAATATAAGGGGTAGGGGTAATGTTTCCCGTTCTGCCTTGAACCATGAATTATGAAACCATATAAATGTTATACTGTTTGAAAGCTCTGAAATTGGCCTTTCCAAAAATGTATAGTTTTATTGGGGAAAGTTGCATATTTGAAAGTTACAAAGCTTAAGCCTTTCAGTTTGTGTCAATTTTAAGTGATTTTTTGAACAATATGCACAAAACAGTTAGTCCGTTGGCCAGGTATCGAAATCATCCCCTCTAAGACCTTTTACCCACTATGATTTTCTGTTAGCTAGTATTCTCAGCTGTCATAATCTGCTTATTTTCCATTTAACTGATGGTGTGTGAGAGTGTAACGACTTGTTTGTGAAGGGCTGTCACGCCCTCGGTAGTAAAATAGGAATGGGTTACGGGTAACATATTTACCGCTAGTCGGAAACAAAAACAAAAAAGTACCATAAACAATACATTCTTAGAAAGCCCAGATATAAGCTTTTACTTTTTTGATAATTATTCGACTTTAGACGGCGCCAATATTCCGTATGTACATGGCGGTCAGTAGCCGAATCATTCACATAATGAACGTTGATATGGCCTGAAACTTCGGTAAATTCATTCAAGCAAACTCTTGTTTGATTAAGTTGATAGTTTTCCTTTCTTTTTTATTTCGAGTATTTGCCATGGCATGACTGAAACGAACCTTGAAACGAAGGCTGTACGTATCTATATTAGTCCGAGCTGAGCGTGATCTGAGAGCAAACAGATCCGCAGATAATGCGAACGATCGCAACCGTTACCAACAGACTCATTATGCAGAGCCATGCCCCAAAACGCCCAACCAAACTTGGCACTAATCATGATCCCAGTCCATTTCGAGCCGGGCTTTAAGGGAAGTGCGGTGGCCTTTGAAAGACCCTTCGGTTTGGTTTTGTACCGTAGTATAGGAAGAAAACCCGACCTGTCGTCGTTGCTGTGAATGTTTGTGTTGTTTTTAGCCTCTTTTTTGCCTATTTGAAGAATCGTCTTTGCAGCCTTCCACCTGCGTTCTGTGTAGCGAGTGTCTTCGATCGCTCTCTTAAGTTTGCGATGTACAACTGTCTTGAGTCCCGGTGCTTTATTGGGTGTAGAGGTAAATAGTTAGAGATCAGGGTGATAAATTGGTTGCCGCAGTGTCTTTCCAGGTGTTGCCACTTTTGAAGGAATTCAACACTCGGTATTTCGGCCTGGTAAGTATTCTTTAAGGTGTACCTGTAGGCTACGTGGTACTGAATAGGGGCCACTTAGGTTTCAACACATTCGATACTCTTGGCTTTCGCTTATACCCCGTTGTATGGATCGGAAATGGGAAAGGCTCGATTAATATCCATCTTTGCTAATATTAATTCTCGTTTGGCTTACAGATGGCCACCTCTACTTGTTTCGGTGAAAATTTGACTTTCAATAGGACAAAACATTGAGTATGACTTTCTTCTGTGTGTTATTTAGGCCTATGAAAATATGAAAATTGCATACATATTGTTGTCAAATATCTCAAATCTTAGATTGTAAGAGATAGGCTTAGGCTTCCCTGTAATCATACAAATGAGTTTAAATGGGAATTTATTGGAGTAGATTACAGTAATCGAAGAGAATGGTTGACACTATAGAAAGACTTATCTCGGATTGCGGGGACCTAACTATAAAAGAACAGCACAGAATACTTGCCGGATGTATTGACTGTTCATGTATTGTACAGGCTAGTACAACATAGAATGTAAAACATACAAATCAAAGAAGTGGCAAATTTTCTCAACTTTTCACAAATTTATATTCCATCATTACTATCAGGATTAGGATTTTCCCAATCTATAAATAAGCTATTACTTGATTACACCTTGATTCAGCATGACTAACATTTTGCATTTGCCACACCACCAGCCATGCCCGTCCCTGGGATCGCGAACAATGCCTTTAACGAAGCTTTTGAACGCTTTTTGTGAATTGTCAAAGAATGTCCTCTCTGTGGAGTATAATGTGTGAAGCCGTTGTCTACCTCGCTTGACTCTGATGATTATGTTGACTTATTTTTTCTCAGCTGCTGGTGGCTGATCTAGCTCGAAAGTTAGATCAATCTAGTCTCTCTGATTCGATCATACTGGTGGGAATGGTATCTTCAAGCATTGACCCTAAAACGTCCGTTTGTAGGGTCTTTGCTTCAAAGACGTCAGGGTCTAACATTGGTTAAATGTCATCCATGATAAGAAACTAATGATAGATTCACTCACAAGGCATTTTAAACATTGAGGTGTCAATGGGAATATAAGCCTTTTTAGTCATTTCTGAGGTTTGTCTCGCCTTCTTATTGCTTGGTGTAGAGAGTGTTTGTTCGCCTTCTGTTTACTATTTAGTTGCGTAATTTGAATGCGTTCTGTGACATTTGGCTTTTTGGGTTTTAGTTCCAGAATTATTTTGCTATTGAATTTTAGTACCCTGTCGAAAATGTAATCCTCATTGGGAGTATATAGTGTTCTGCGTTGTAAAATAATTTCGAAAAATTGGTTATGATCTCTTGTTTTCTGGTAAGGAAGGTAAAGTGTTGTCGATCCATCTTATCTTATTATGGAGAAGCTATATTGTGGATTAATGGTGATTGGTTTTCAGCGATAAAAGATTCTCTCGTGTTCCCGTGTGGTATTAAAAGTAACACTATTAATAGTGAGCTCTGATTTGCCCAGACGGTCACGTGACTGTGCATGTATTTACGATATACTGTAAAGTTGGCGATTCCTCCAAAGTGGGTTTCTTTCACATTGTTTGTATTTTCATCACAAGTTTCAATATACTGATATAATATAGCGATAAACAACCCCTATAAGTTGGGTACACCACTCGAGCTCGGTTTTGACCATTTCACTCCTTATACACACGACTGAAGTTCGTGCGTATATGTTGTTTACCGGTCGAAACCGTGTAGTATCCTTTCAAAGTGGTGCTTTATTGCTTATATATCTCTCACGATACAATTAAAGAAAAGGGATTGATTGTTGCTGCTGTCATATCAACTTAGCATGACGACTATGACATCCAATTTATTGTTTGTGGGTTTGGAATATATAATTCTTGACATATTATAGCTGTTAACTTTCTTTCCCTAATTTGAGTTATTGAAATGAGTAAAACGTCTTTTATTAACCACCATTTTAGCTTTTTAGTGCTATTTAATGCCTATAGGGTATTTTTCTATGTTCCTTTTAACAAGTAAATGTCAGTAAAGTAACACAAACTTTTGAGTTTAGGCATTGTCACTGCATAATTTTTGAGTTTACCCCATCAAGCCATATCTTGTTGGAAACACAACTGCGTTAGTGTTTCAGAGATATGATATTTATGTGGCTTCCTTATTCGCTGCGTTTGGTAGGAGAGGAAACATTACCCATACCCCTATCCCTTAAATGTATATTATAGAGGGATGTACGGCATACCATATATTAGGAAAACAATCGACGCACCCCATAAGTCTCATGAAGATACACTCTTTTAATGTTTTTTACTTCTCTATTGCATTAAGTTCTTTCAAATGATATATAAATACCTTGTAAAAATTGTTTGGAGGAACATGAACTTAATTATTGAGTTTGAAATTAAGCAAATTTTACAATTTACATTTCATGTCCGATATAAAATCTAATCGATGTTTGAATATCGATTTATCCCCATTTAGTTGTATATTAATGGTAAGGGGATTATCTGGGCTTTCTAAGAATGTATTGTTTATGGTACTTTTTGTCTTTGTTTCCGACTAGCGGTAAATATGTTACCCCTAACCCATTCCTATTTTACTACTGAGGGCGTGACAGCCCTTCACAAACAAGTCGTTACACTCTCACACACCATCAGTTAAATGGAAAATAAGCAGATTATGACAGCTGAGAATACTAGCTAACAGAAAATCATAGTGGGTAAAATGCCTTAGAGGGGATAATTTCGATACCTGGCCAACGGACTAACTGTTTTGTGCATATTGTTCAAAAAATCACTTAAAATTGACACAAACTGAAAGGCTTAAGCTTTGTAACTTTAAAATATGCAACTTTCCCCAATAAAACTATACATGTTTGGAAAGGCCCGTTTCAGAGCTTTCAAACAGTATAACATTTATATGGTTTCATAATTCATGGTTCAAGGCAGAACGGGAAACATTACCCCTACCCCTTATATTATAATTTTGTTTAAAAAATCACTTAAAATTGACACAAACTGAAAGGCATAAGCTTTGTAACTTTAAAATATGGACTTTTCCCAATAAGACTATACATGTTTGGAAAGGCCCATTTCAGAGCTTTCAAACAGTGTAACATTTATATGGTTTCGTAATTCATGATTCGAGGCAGAAAGGGAAACATTACCCCTACCCCATATGTTGTAATTTCGTTCTTAAAAAATCACTTGAAATCGACACAAACCGAAAGGTTTAAGCTTTGTAACTTTTAATATGCAACTTTTCCCCATAAATCTATATATTTTTAGAAAGGTCTGATGCAGCACTTTCAAAAAATGTAACATTTTCATGGTTTCATCATTCATGATTCGAAACAGAAAGGGAAACATTACCCCTACCCCTTATGTTACACACGGATATGTGGCATACCGCGTAATAAGAAAACAAGCTCATGCACCCACTAAATCTCAAGACACATACTTTTAATCTTGTTTTTCTTGTTTATTGCACTGAGTTCTTCCATAAATATATAAATACCTTATGAAAAATGTTTGGAAGAACGGGAACTTATTATTTGGGTGTGAAATTTCGCAAATTTTACGATTTACGGCCAATGACCGATATAAAGTCTAATCGACGTTCGAATATTAATTAATCCCTATTAAGTTATATATCAATGAAAAGGCCATGATCTTGGCTTACTAAAAATGTAACGTTTATAGTATTTTATTGTTTCTGTTTCCGTCGAGCGGTAAATACGTGACCCCTACCCCATCGTTGAAATCCAAGATGGCGGCCAAGATGGCGGCAAAGATGACGCCAAATGAACCCCATGGGACACTATTTGATTTCTGGGAACATCAAAATTCATTAAATATAGGCCCTACGGATTACAAAAATGTTGGTTAAAAACATCCATGGGGTGCATGGGAACCCTACCTTCCGACTAGACTAAATGGATGTGCGTAAAAACTCCTACTAATCATGGAACTTTAATTATGAAATTATTTTCAGCAATGATACTGCGCAGAAAAGCAAATTGTACAAGATTTTATAGATAGAACTTTACAGAATAACAATGAATAAAAATTCTTTGTTTTGAATGATAGTTGTATTTCTGAAACCATAATCTGTGTACAACCAGAACGTCGTCTGTTGTTTTCCAGTTTAACCATTGATCGTCCCGAGGCTACAGGCACGAGTTAACTTTAACCACCCCCTTTCGAAATTAAGAATAAAATTCGGCAATCACCGTGCAGAGTTTGGAACTAGGCAAACAAACTACCCTACATTTGCCGCCATTTGAAATTCAAGATGGCTGCCATCCACGTGTCAACTCAATGGGGAAAACGATCTTTTCAAGAAAAGTTTATTTGTCCCATGAGCTTCTGTGCCCTATAAGTGGTAGAGCAAAAACGTAAAGTTTCAGTCCAAATCTCTATCCCCGAGATAAATATTCTACTTTAGAAAAGGGAATTCACCAGTCGCAAATCAGCCTAAATCAAGTCGGAGATAACTTATCTTTCGACCCATGTCGCTGTCCCCTCTGTGATTACTACCCTAATTTATTGCTGACTGTTAAGTAATGTACATTCATTTACTTGAATTACGATGTACACATCATACACAGTACCCAGGAACGATCACAATCTTAGCTGTTGTAAACGTGAAGCAATATTGGCCGTACGTATCGTCCGAAAGCCCGGATCAGTTTTGTTGAAATTCGGATAGTTTGATCGTGAAATCATGTTAAATGTCCGGACCATGGTCAGATCTAACCTCCGCTCTACGACTATCTAACAATACAATTGTATTATTTGACAATCAGTGTGCGAAATTAAGAGAAAATAGCTTCAGGTCATAAGGGCCTGCACCAAGCCAAAGCTTCAGGTCCTTACAGAAAACTGCCGGTCCTCAATAAATGCAGTTGTTAACGACCATTAAAGTCAACTTCTCCACCAATACTATGCTTTTGAATGTTGTAATATTTAATTTTTCATGTCCTTTTATCAATAGAGTCAGTAAGTATTCACTCAAAAGGACTATTGTTCACATAGATGCAGAATAGTGTAGGTGAATGATCATGAAACATTCATCTACATGATCTGGAATCTGAAAAAGATCACAGCCCTCATCTTCCTCATTGTCATGCGCACACATTTATCAATGTTTTTCACCATGGGGGAGGGGGGACTATGGGACTAACAGGAGAATTTGAGATTTTTCTAGCCATGTCAAATCCCCCACTCTCGGACTATAAAATGATGTCAAACACCCAGGGGCCGGGGAATACTGGCTCATGCACTGGCTACATGTGGCTGATGAAAGCGAGAAAATTTATCTCTCATGACTTTCTATGGGGAATGGTGTTCTCTACATTGCTGTGTACAAATGTACACTACACCATGGCATGTGATATTGTGATTTGAAAATGGTTGGCAAGCTGAAAATCACTTCTGAAATTAGCCAACGCGAGTGGTAGAAGAGTGAGTGAATAACTTAGTACCTTGAAAACAGTCATAAGTGTATGAATAATTTTTTATGCAAACATTGATTACTACGTCTTTTTTAAACAGAAGGGAGAAAATACTTGGTATGTATTTTGATATGACGTATGGATTACTTTCAACATTTTTCAAAAAATAAATATGCTTAAATGTGGCCTCAGTTGCATTCATGAAGAAACAGGTGAAGTTATACTTTTAATTAAAAGGACAAGTATCGTAACTTTTTCTCGATTATAGAAATTGCAGACAACATGAATGGCAAACGCCACTCGCGGAAATGAATGCATATTTTCTGATCGAAAATTTTTGCCTGAGCGATTGCTGGGTCTCGCCCTTTGAAAGCTTAAAGTTATTAAAATGACTCTGAAAAGTTTGACAGACACTCGATACTGCTGAAAACCATCGACACCATAAATCTTAAAAGACGTATTTTTGCGACATTTAGGCCTACAGCCCAGGATGAGGGTGAGTTTTGCATGCCTGTCGTAAAACGGTACCGATATACATCGAAACAATTTGAAGCCCTACTCTCGGCCTCAGAGAGTATACACGACGGATCGTGCAACTTGACGAAACTGTCATGATAAGGCCGCTCTGTTTATTAAAATATACACTTATTATCGCGTCGATATATCGTGGTAACAGTCGGCCTTGTGAACTTTGGTTAAAGACCAACGAGCAAGCAAGATATTCTAGCGGTCCACAAACAAACGCAGCGAAACGTGAACTTGATTGTCGACTGCAAGTAGCACAATTGGGCTTTCGTGTAACATCTAGTCCTTGTGTCGGGCGTAGTTCAAAACCATAGAGGTAAAAAATACCTCGATGTTCAAAACCAAAGATGATTAGTCAACAGCACTGTTCTCTTAGTAGGTTTTGTCTTAAACCCTTCTATGAACCGTTTATGTTTTGAACGCTTCAATGGAAATTCAAAGCAAAGAAAACGGAGTCAGTTTGATAAAACGGCAGGCTGTATTATGTACATTTGTGTACATGTAAATTCCGAACTAGTGAAGTGATATTGGGTGTTGTTGTCATATGACACAGATATGCTAACATTAACAGGGTTACACTCACTAGACGAGTATAATTATAATAGTATCGCTTGTTGCACCAAAATCAATTCATTCGATTGCTAGAATCTGCATGCACGGACTTTATTCATACTGATCTGAATGTAATCAGCTGCACCATGCTATGCGCGTCGATCGGAGGGATTGGACTTCGTAAATGCAAAAAGTCGAAAGACAAAAATTACTATGTTGCGACATTGTCAACCCCCAGCCCCTCTCCGTCTGGCGTACCATAGAGATCGAATTCCCCACTACCAGGACTCGAAGTGCGATCAATATCCCTCAGCCTGTTGCCCGCACTCCCACGGTGGAAAGCATTGATTTAAGTCTGAATCATATGATTCAGAGTCAGTCTTCATCTGCATCTGTTACAGGTCTTGACGGAGAAATTTTCATCATTTATTCCAAATTTCAGTCGATCATAAGGACCGACATGTTGCTAAAAACTTTCGGCCCGACGAGAAATCTGTTGGTCTCGGACCGTCGGACCGACGTTAATTTCGCACACTGTTGACAGTACATATAAGACTTTTGACAACCACTTTTGCTATTATTGCTTTGCTTAGAGGAGAACCGTTTGATTGTGGGCATTGGTATAGTTGCAATGTTTTGTAAGCCCAGCGTCAAATCATTTTCCCGTATGCAGGAGTAATGACGGTAACTAATTTTTAACGTACATGTCACTTGTCAAAATCAATACCTATGTAAGTGTTCCACTTTTGGCCACCTAACCTTTTGTTCTTGCGTTGTACTTCATCCCGTTAACCCATCGCTGCCTTATTGCCCTCATCCAATTAGTAAACCGCCATACTTTTTTGCAGAATGTAAAAAGCAAACCTTATACTTTCACAAATATGATTCATTAGCAGTCGCGCCAGCGGCTTGTTAGAATATCCATTCTTTGTAATCTCATTCCAACAGCTGTGAAAACTCATTGTAGTAGATGGTACCGATAAATGTGTATAGCGCTCCATGAGGTGCAGTTTTGTAAATAAATTACCAGGATGTTGGCATGTCCTCCGATTTTAGTGTGAAGACAAGTCTGGTGTGCTTTGTCTCAAACCGACATTTTATTCCTCCATCATGAGTGATCCCCCCAACCCAACAGGCTTACTGACCACGCATGCACAGATTCATAATATAGTATGAGAGTAACCGGAAGTGTAGCAGAGTTAATTCATGGGTGCCACCATGTTTTTTGTTTTTTTAGTACTCGTAAATAAACACATACTAAACGTGCAAAGTATTATTCTATAACATGCCATTAATAAATACTCTCTTTTATTAGCCAGTAAGTATTATTATCCATCTTGTCACTGATATGAAATATCGTTACTATCACGTCTAAATCACAGAAAAAGAGAGAAAACTGTCGGGCATATAAACGATGACATACACAGAGAATGCTGGGATTGAATTTTAGAAAAGCGCCCTCTGTGTAACTAGATGCAAAAATTGCCAGTTTTTAGACGGAACGCTAGTTTCCAGCTTGCAAGTGGAAGTTGGGCAGTGCAGTTACTATTGCAACGATAATGATGGCACAATACGTCCTTGTTAAACAATAGCTGGTTTCATATTAAACATGGCCAATTTTTGTCCAACATTTTACACATTGCAGAAAATCAATACCTGCAGAGTCTGACATCGTGTATGTGCTGTTTTCAAACTGGGCATAGTTGTCGAACAAACGTATATAGCAAGTAACTATTAATTCTATTTTATCCTTTACTATTACTAATCTTGAATCAATACAAATAACATTTCTAATCTTAACCCATGGTAGGACACCAAGGGCTAAGCCCTATATAATATTATATCAAAAAGTGTTGCGCTTACTGCTAAGTAAGAATTGAAGTGTTGCAGTTTATTAATCTATATACAAATAATTCCTACATCACAATTAAAAGACACACATTACAATTTTGTGCACATTTCGCCATTACATACGGAACACTCACATGTTTTTGCCTATGTACATAAGTAATTAAAAATAGAATGGCATGTAGATTTGTTATCATAACAACAGTACCAAGCCAAAAGTCTAAATCATAGTCATAATTTCACAGTGACAAACACAAACAGTACAGCACAGCACAGATAGACAACAAACAAATACTGGTACACAGAACAAAGTCAAATCCGTGGAAGAAAAATATAGAGACCTCCGGTAAAGACAATCAAGAAGTTATGTCAGGTATTTTGAAAATGTTAAGCGCATTCTGCCCCACATTTGGCACCCAATCTGTAAGTAAAAATAGGAAGTGGTCTTTAAAATCTACAGACAAATGTCACTGATGCCATCAGTGATCATTTGCTTATAAACTGACACATCATACGTATCTATACGTTCATGACACCAGCTGCCAAAAAGCGTTTGAATGTAAAGATAAGCCTCTTTTTAGTATCCCCGATTGCATGCTTGCAAGAGAAATGGCTGTGTCTGTCCACAAAATCGCCATATGAACTACATGCTGTGCTGTAGCAAAACGAATAAGTTTGGAAGTGTATACCACATGGGAGGGAGACAGCGGAATATTGCGGTCAAGGTGCGGAAAATTTATAATAGTAAAGTTGAAATCATCTCCCTTGTAATACAGCCTAGAAGCAAAGAGTCAGATAGGAGGAAAATATCCCAATAAGAAGCCGAAAAATCTGATTCTGCAGTTTCTAAACTCTCTAATTCAGGAGGACAAAATCATAAAGAGATAGTCGATGAACCTGGAATTATTTAAAGAAATGACATTATCTATGCTCCAGAATGTGAAACTGAAAGCTTTAGCCACAGAGGCCTTCTTCTATTTGATTAAGTTCTGGATGAAATCTATTTCACATGGGTATAGGAACAAATCGGCGAGAAAGGGAGCACGATCAGTTTCCTTAGGTATTCATGTACAACGTTGGAAAATTTGTCCACCAAATTCAACAAATATACTGTCGATGAGGAAGTCAAGCAGATGATGTCTTTCTCTCTTTACTTTATGTATAACTATACCCTAAAACTACATACTGGTAAGGGCATAACCGTTTTTGCTGGAACAAGCTTGACTGATGTTTTCAAGCGTTGTTTAAATTTATTGTATTATTGTTGTTTACAGAGTTGTAAAAATCAAATGTTTTTTATATGTTATCTTTAAAACTGATCTTGATGTCATATTACCAATGAGTTCCTGGGAATGTTTTTAATATCCACATTTGACATGTTTAAATGTGGATGTCAAATGTGGGTATTAAAAAATTCACAGGAACTCTGGTAATGTGACATCTTTAAATTTGAAACTCGAGCTCTACCTGGACAAAAGGGTGCAACCAAAATGATTCACTTGATTCAATACCTGCGGCAAAAGTTGGTACGAGTGTACATATATTTTACTTCTTTTCACTCTCAAAGTAGATATACGTTGATTTCTGTTGCTATCCTACTATTGTGACACACGAATTAATAGATTTTCTAACATTTGGTGCATGTGAACGTTGCATTTCAGTCGGTTTCGCTGAGATCACACATCAAATTGTGGCAGTTCTTGTGCTTATGCAAATTTAAAGTATTCCTGCAATTCTTTTACCATGGAGTCGGTATCAAGCTGGGAAATGTTAAATCAGGAAACTTACCGCTCGAAATCTCTGTCCTATATTGGTCTTCCATAATGTCAGAGAAGAATATCACACTCTTCTACCTAAATGAAATGGATAACTACCCCGCGCGTAAACATAATTAACAAAACACATATGAGTATTTTAATAGGCCAATCTGAGCAAAAGCATTGCGTAAAACGAAGAATAATTGTTTTCTGTTCCAGCCATCACTGCTTCATACAATAAGATCGATTTCATATTAAAATGGATCATATTCGTGGTATAAGTTGGAAATACCTCTCGTTGTTGTGGCTTTTCAATTGGAAACTCTACACTTTTGCTCAGAAGCTTGTGCCTATTACTCAGCCTACGGCCTCGTAACGTTTACAAGTTTCTAAACCAAAGTGAGAGGTTTCCATTGTAAAATCACCCAAACTTGTCGTATTTTCTAAAAACGTATAGAGTTCTGTGGAAGTAGCAATAAGCAGCGATTTACAATCCGTGCTTCTACTGTTTAAATCTTACAATGTACAAGAAATAATTGGTAATTTAACAATCCATTTGCAGCTGACGGATCAATAGGGCGTGATGTACTCCTGATTTAGAGAGTGATAAATAAACTAGAAATAGGTTTCCAGGGCCTGTCATTGCAACGAAAACATTTTGTGCCCCTAGCAATAAAGGATAACACACACACAAAGATATTGCAAATATTAACGCCACCGTAGGCGGCGCACCTTCAGAGAGTATGGGAGGATTTGATTTCCCAGTTTGCTGATTTCATCACAAGAGCGACACATTTTTTACCTCTATTTGTTGGAATAATATTTTAATCTCAAACCATAATAGGATTAATTTACCTCCGCTTGCCGAATTCTCCCAGAGCTAGAACTCCTCCGTCTTAAAATCAAATGTTTTTCGACTTACGTAAGAGTGAACAATTTGTACAGGTCGAACCTCGCCGCCGTGTAGAGGTGATGACGTCTGCTACGAGCTGAAGACTATGGTTTTATATAAATTATTTTAAGTATGATGTCAGAGTATTAGATGTGACTAGAAGGCGATGTTTGCATATAGTTCATTATTGACTCAAATAAAGAGGACAACTATCCATGTGTAAACATAAATAAAACAACCAGATGCGAATGTTTTAACGGGTCAATCCGAACGAAAGTATTGCTTATAACGCAGAATAATGTTTTCTATTCCAACCACCACTCCTTCATATATTGATTGATGAGTCATTAAGATCAATTTGAGATAGAAATATATCATACTCGTGGTTTAAGTTTGAAACACTCTCGTCGTTGTGAATTTTCAATTGAAAACCTACACTTTTGGTCAGAAGCTTGTAAACATCACTCAGCCTATGGGCTTTTACAAGTTTCTGACCAAAGGTGCGAGGTTTCCATGGTAAACCCACCCCAACTCGTGGTATTTTCTAATAATGTGCAGTGCTCTTTGCAAGTGGGAATAAACAGCAGTTTCCATTCCAGGACTCTGCCAATTATGCTCAAGAAATCAGAGAATAATGGGTAAAAGGTCCATTTATAGTTGACTGATCTAGGGAGGGCTGTAATCCTGATTTGGAGAATTATATATCGCTGTCTATTAAATGCTGTAATGTGTTTTTGAATTTTCACTATTTACACAGCAAGTACAGTTGTCTCCCTTCATTAAAAGGCTGATTCTGCAAATGACTAATGAAAATTAACAGAGGGTTTGTCATTGCAAAGAAACATTACGTACCCTGGCAATTAAACATAAGACATACTCAAATATATTGAAAACATCAACGCCGCCGTAGGTGGCGCAGCTTCACAGAATATGAGAGAATTGAGAGAAACAGATTCCCAGTTTGCTGATTTCATCACAACAGTGATAAATTTCTTCACTTCGTTTGTTTGAAAATATTATACTCTCAAACCAGTATAGGATCAAATTACCCTTTTCATCCGCCTGTCGAAATTCTTCCCTTAAATCCTCCATCACCTTCAAACCAAACGGTTTCCCCTTAAAAATGAACAGTTTGTACAGGTCGAACCTCCTACCGTGTAGAGGCAACTACCGGGTACGACGGAAGCCTATGGCTTCTTATCAATTATATTAAGGTATGATGTCAGTCTATTGGATGTGACTAGAAGACGATGTTTGCTTAGGGTGACCCTTTTATTTTTTGTTTCTCATCTCCAGAGGAATACTCGGGCGGGGCGGGCGGTCGAAATAAAAAAAAACAAGTACCAAAAAAAAACTGTATTTGTTTCAGTTCAATGTTCTGTCCATTCAGTCTCTACAATTTTTAAGTACAAAAAACGTGTATTTGTTTCAGTTCAATGTTCTGTCCATTCACTGTCACTGCAATTTCTTGTCTTTCAGTTCAGTGTTCTGTACTCTCTGTCCTTTCAGTCTGAGTCGCTGCAATCTCACAATTTGATGACGGTGGTGCTGTTGCTAGGATGATCGCCTCAGAGGCGGCGCAAATAATTTTTTTTTTTTATTTTCATGTCGGAGCTGAAATTTACGGTCGGTCGGGAGATGAGAAACACAAAAATAAAAAATGTCGCCCTTATAGTTAATTACATGGGCCACTCATAAAGCGGCAGCGGCCGGCGCGACAGTGTATTTCTGTGTGTTGTTAATTGTCATTGAGATCGTGACCTTTAATTTCACGTACCTGCGATCCAAGTCTGTCATAAATGTCTTCTTATGCTTGTGAGAATCCTTGAACGAATTTATAAATCTGTAATATCAAGATTCGATTGACCCTACCCAAACGCGCTTGGATTTTGAAATATTGCATACTTAAACAAGCGACCAAACGACCGATATAGCTCCGCTGTGATTATGTAGAGAATAACTATTTTTGACACATGTTTATGAAGAAGGTGGGAATTCTTTCATAGCTTATTTCAGTGGCCAGAAAAAAGTGGCTAAAATAGCTGCAAAAATACACAATTGAAGATTTCATCATAATTTGAATATATCACATTGGATCATCTCTAAGAACATGTCATGCAAAGCTATCTGACAAGTAGTCTTTTGAGAATGAAATTTTCTGAACAAAACTAGCAATAATTGCCCCCAAAAATAAAAATTGCAGATTTCACCATAGTTTCAATATATCATATATTAAAATAATTCCTTGCTACCTGTATACCAAATATCAAAGCTATCGACTTTCAGTTTTTGAGAAACAAATTTTTTGACCAAAAATGGCAAAAATTGCCCCAAAAATATAAAATTGCAGATTTCATAATAATTTCAAAATAAACACGATTGGAACCAATTTGGGATAATTGCATTTCCATATTTTCCAAATTTCTCAAAAATGTTAGGCTCTGTATAGAGATTGCAATACTTCCAATTACTCATAAAAACAAGTGTGTAACTTAAAAAGAAAAGTAGATGATGTTACATTTGCAGATAAAATTGACATTACTTCACCTTCCAATTATACCAAATTAGTTCCAATCGTGTTAATATCACATTAATTCATCTGTAGGAACCTGCATATCGAATGTCAAAGCTATCAGACCAATAGTTTTGAGAAACACATTTTTTGACCAAAAAATGGGAAAAATTGCACCCAAAATACAAAATTGCAAATTTCATTATAATTTCAATAAATATCATTTAGTTCATCTATAGGAACCTGTATAACATATTTACAAATTTCAAAGCTATCAGATGAGTAGTCTTGGAAATACAAATTTTTTGACCAAAAATGGCAAAAATTGCCCCCAAAATACAAAATTACAGATTTCATCAGAAATTCAATACATATTACTTAGTTCATCTATAGAAGCCTGTATACCAAATTTCAAAGCTAAAAGACCAGTACTTTTTGAATAAATCTAAAATAGATCATCCCTAGGGACCTATGTACCAAATATCAAAGCGATCTGACTGGTAGTTTTGAAGAAGAAGATTTTTAAAGATTTTTTTACCAAAATGACAAAAATTGTCTTAAAAATACAAATATGCAAATTTCACAACGATTTGAACAAATCTAAGTGAAGTTACCCTAAGTAAACTGCATATCAAATTTCAAAGCAATCGGACAAGCGGTTTCAGAGAAGGTTTTTTACCAAAGCAGCATAAAATGCCCCAAAAATACAAATATGCAAATTTCACTACGATTTGAAAAACCTTAAGTGAGGTTACCCCAAGTGAACTGCATATAAAATTTCAAAGCAATCGGACATGCGGTTTCAGAGGAGAAGGCAATTGTTGACAGATGACGGACGACTACAGACGCCGATGGAAAATCAATCTATATGATAAGCTCCGCGTCGCTGACAGCGGAGCTGAAACGGAAAAGTATGACACGGTTTTGGCCTCCGGTCAACGAACTCCACACAGTATAAATACTATGGCTGAATAAAGGGTCTATGCCAATAGCTGAATACCTCTGTGTTCAGTGTCTACGTTGGAAATGTGAGAACAAAGATTTAGTCAAAATTTTGGCTCAAAATCCTTTCCGCGGCTGTTACATACGTACACGTACGTATATGCGCAACCAAGAGATTTTCGGTCAAAATGAAACTAAATCAAGTTTAAAATGTGTCAAACGTCGGCAATATGCGTCAAAGGCATTTATCTATCGATCGTTGGTGGTTATTCGATCGTATGCGATTAAATATATTGAATTCTATTGGTTTTACGGACTCTGAGAGAAAAACCGTCTGACACCTCTCTTGTTTACGTTCCTGTAGATTGGATAATCCAGGTGCCTGTGACCACTGACCCTACCCAGTACCCCCGATACAGGGACATGTTGACATCTGACATCACTCGCCAGCTTGATGCACGTTTCATTATATTCTAAGTTTGACCTTTGTCAACGTACAGGTGTCGATGGTCATTTGATGAAGTTTTTAGGTTACCGCTTTTTGTATTTTTTAGGTTACCGCTTACGGAATTCTAGACAATGTAACTACAACAAACAAATTTGGCTGGGACCATGAAGGTGAATTTAAAAAAAACATCTCCATGATTTAACACAGACTAGCAATGCTAGTCTCCGATAGCTGATGGGGAGTCTGAATTAATGCATGTTCAACTGAAATTATGACATTCAATCCAGTAACGAACAGACATGAAAGCTCGGCAGTTATCATTTGTATTGTTTCTATGCACTTAAACCTCAGGCATTTATCCGCCCATCCCCTTGCTGTCTACAATACTGCTATCTCAAACTGTTCGGCCAGCCTCATCCTTGTCACTCATATGAATCAATGCCGGCCCTTTTTCGGCCGGTTTGTATGAGGGCGCGACATGCTACTACTGTAGCACGTGCCAGGCGGGGGAAACGCCTATAATTGGTATCTATTCTACAGAACTTACCACAATTGCTAATTTGGTATTTTCTATATAGAAGGCCCGGATTGTCGATAGTTTACATGTATACTAGAGAGTAAGGGTGTCAACTAAGCTGAGTCGTCTTAATTCTTGAAATCTTGAAACTGCAAGAGCGAAAAAAATGACTTTGTTTACAAGTTTGTTTTTTAAAATATTGATTACGACTTGTTGGACGCAATTTTTCCCAGTGTAATTGGTAGCATTGTCTGTAGCAACGACAAAATGTCATCTCGCAGGAACAGATTTCTCCATATCATAGAGGGCCTGTGCTATAAAAGGACCTTCAAATTCGTATACTTTTGTAATAAGATAATTATAAAGCAGCTCTGGTCACTGAGTTGGCGCTGGGTTCTATGATAGCACAGGCGAACTAGGAGTGAATAGTATAAGAAATGAAATAGCAATATCATAATGGCGAAATATTTACAGTAATTATGAAAGAGTTTTGATATTGCATCAGTGTTGAGTTTCTTTTCCAGTCAGCAATACTGGGTGAAATCACTTAACGTGTTTGATTTATACTTGATATCGTACTCTAGGGCACGACATATGTACTATCAGTATTAAAAAGGGAAGGCGGTCACCTTTAACAGCCAGTCCCTCTACATGGTTGTGAAAACCTTCGCTGTCATGAAGTTATTCGCCGTATCACTTCCGCAGGACTTACGGTTTGTAACATGGCCATCACATCTACCTTGTTTGACCTTCTTGAATGTCGCCGTGTTGAGCTATCGCCTTGAAATGTAGTACTGAGGTCAAGAAACTTTTCTGAAGGTCATCTTTGGCAGATTTTGTCCACAGTCGAAGTCCTTTAGTGATCAGTTATTCATATCACAATTTGGGCCGCATTGACATCTTCAACATATCGCAATATGCTCCTTTCTTGTTCATTTAAAAACATCTGTACGCTTTGAGTTACTAATTGGCTCTCTGGCTTTGAGCGACGGTATAGTAAAAGGAATGACGTCATTAATTAACAATGTCATTCTATCTCTGCGAATTTTAGGGGAGAACTAGTCCTGCTTTTCTTTACAAAGGTCACGCCATTTACAGTCTATACACGATGACATTTGTTGTCTTTCACCATTTTCTAAGCAAGTGAAATATGTCCGCATTGACCAAGTTTCCTGCAATAATTAAGTGTTTTGAAACGTCTGGAAGTCCACTCTAGGCCGCATTAACATCCTTAACATATTGAAATGTAGATCTGCTTGACTAAATGGAAAAATTTGAAATAGCCGAGTACAAACACATTGTCCTGACTTTGCTCTTCAATTGACGAAGAAGTGAAACCGCGTTCTAACACATTCGATTTACATTTTGACATAATTTACTGCTAAACTCACATTAATTTGTTGCTCCTTGTCTTCTTTCCCCCTCTTTTGCTTTTTCACCCTTTGCCAGGTGTCTCCCCTTTTGCTTTTTTGCTCCATAATGTCGCAGTCTTTTCAATAAAAACTAAACTGACTCCTTGCAACTCAATAAAGTGTTTTCTTGAATACTGTTCCAACAATTTACTACAAACTCGTTTTCTTAAGTTATTGACGAGCAAATTCTATACCATATACAAACTCAATATGATGAACAGCCACAATTCTGAATGAGATCCTGGCCGTTAATTTCGCCTACCTATCATCTGTTCATCTCTTATAAACCATTTGCGAGTTTCACGCCTGTGAGCATCGCGAATTTCATAACCCGTAAGATCAACTTGCGATTGACCCTACTCAAAGGCGCTTGAATTGTGAGCTATGGTACATGTAGACGCAGAAAAAAAAGGTGTGTATAACCATGGTTTCTGCCTCCATGGTATAACACGGTCTTCGTCTCCGGTCAACGGACTCCACAGAGCATAAATACTATTGATAAATAAAGGGTCTATGTCAACTGCGGAGTACCACTGTGTTCAATGGCTATGTTTGAAATTTGAAAACAAGGATTAAGTCATAGGAACAAAAGCCTTTTGCGTACGTACTTATTAGCAGTGGTCTTTGCGCAACCAGTAGAATGTTGGTGAATATAGAACTAAATCAAGTTTAAAATGTGTCAAACGTCGGCAATATGCGTCAAAGGCATTTATCTATCGATCGTTGGTGGTTATTCGATCGTATGCGATTAAATATATTGAATTCTATTGGTTTTACGGATCCAGAAGGAGAAACCTTACCACACCTTGTTTACTCCCTGTAGATGGATAATCAAAGCGCCTGTGACCCGTACCCCGATACAGGGACATGTTGACATCTGACATCACTCGCCAGCTTGATGCACGTTTCATTATATTCTAAGTTTGACCTTTGTCAACGTACAGGTGTCGATGGTCATTTGATGAAGTTTTTAGGTCATCTTTTTTTTTCTTAACAATGTTACTACAGCTAACAGACTTTCTTTGATATATGTAGGTTCTCGCGACAGATCCGATCCTTTGCTGGGACCATGAAGTGGTGGGATAAAAGATGATGTATAAAATCTTCAGTGTTAAAGATACCAAATCATTTCCATCTTTGTAGAACGGAAATGCCATTGTTGATAACTTTGGAAACATCTAGAGAAAAAAAGTGAAAGAAGACAAAGGGCATCCTAAATATTAGCAGAGCATATTCACTATAGTATTCTTTTTACATGAGGGGACAAATGGTCTGTTTAAGGTAGCTTTCGTTTCATATTTGGAGAGGATAAAGCGTAAATTATGTACAAGCTATGCATACAAGCTATGTCTGGGAAGTCGAAATGGCGACAATCATTGACTTCTTTTCTGTACTGTGAGTAAACAATAATCCATGCCTCGCTTCCAGTAACAGTTTGCTCTTTCGAGCTCTCATATCAAAAAAAATCTATTTGAAAGTTTTTTTAATCCTAAGACTTGTATTTTAGTCATTGAGAACAGCTTAAAATTCGTTGCTCAGTCCTTTTACAGAGGTCAAGAAACTTTTCTGATGTGTAGAGGTCGTTTTTGGTAGATTTTGTCCATGGTCCAAGTTCTTTAGTGATCGCTCATTTATATCATAATGATCGACTTGGAATTAAGTTTCATTGACCTTACCAAACTCACAAATGTTATCGCAAAACCGTTATCGGTTTTGGTTGAAGGTAGAGCTGAAGCTGATCGAGCAACCAGTGAAAGCTACTATTTTGTTAGGCTCCCTGATGCGGCGTCTTATGCTGATAAGTTAAGATTGCCTTGAAGTTGTCCAACGAACATTCATTGGTGGCATAAAAGATAATGGATAAAATTTGCCGCAATATTGTGTTAAAATACCACATTACATGTATTTCTATCAATGTAGGACGGAAATGCCATTGTTGATAACATGGAAACATCTGGAGCAAACCATTCAGACAAGACAAAGACCATCATAAATATAAGAAGAGCATATTCACTACATGTCTTGTTACGTGACTGGAAAAGTTGGTCTATTAACAGCAGCTTTCACTTCGTTTTGGAGACGTTAAACCGTTAATTATGTGCAAGCTATATATGCGGTTAGTCGTAGTGACTTTAATGTCCTGTGCGTGAGCAATAATCCGTGCTTTGTTTCGTGTAACAGTGAGCTCTTATGAATTGTCTTACAAACAGAAATATATTTGAAAGTTTTTAATCCTAATAATTGTTTTTGAGCCATTGGGATCAATTTAAAAATCGTCGCTTAGGGTGTTTGCAGAGATCAAGAAACTTTTCTGATGTTCATAGGTCATCTTTGGCAGATTTTTGTCCTATTTGTCAAAGTCCTTCGGTGATCGCTTATTCATTGTATTTTGGTCGACTTAGAATTAAGCTTTAGTGACCGAACCAAAGTCACAAATGTTATCGCAAAATTGTAATCAGCTTTGGTTGAAGTTAAGGCTGAAGCAGATCGAGCGACCAATGAAAGCTAGTATTTTGTATGGCTTGCTGCGGCGTCTAATGCTGATAAAGTGAAGATTACCCTCCGACCCCAACGAACAAAGACAAATATTCACAAAGGTAAATCTTTCATCATCAACTGAAACATCTATTGCGCTTACTCTATTCTCTGAGTCAGAAGTCGTTTTATTAACTGCGTATTAAAAAGATTGCTCAACAAACATGCAGCAAAACTCCTTTTTGACCCGTGTTTGAGTTTATAATACAGAAAATTCCCCATTCAATATCTCACAATCTTTTTCTGGTCTTTTCATTCAACATCTTGAAGAAGGTTATTGCAATATGCTCCTTTCTTGTTTGTTCATTTTAAAAAAAACACTTTACACTTTGAGTTACTAATTGGCTCTCTAGCTTTGAGCGACGGTAGAGTAGAAAGATCGACGTCGTTAAGGAACATTCTATCTCTGCGAATTTTAGGGTAGAACTAATCCTACTTTTTTCACAAACGTCAGGTCATTCACAGTCCATGAAGGATGCCATTTTCTTCCTTCCATCATTTTCTTACCGAGTGGGTTATGTCTCTGTTGACATAGTTTACGTTTTATGCAATAATTAACTGATTTGAAACGTCTGGAAGTCCAATTTGAGTCGCATTAACTTCGTTGACATATTGACATGTAGATCTGCTTGATCGATGATGTATATTTGATCGTATGCGATGAAATATGTCTAATTCTTTTGGTTTTGTGGACTCTGAGATGAAAACCGTATCACACCTCCCTTGTTTACGTCCCTGTTGATTGACTGCTCCAAGTGCCTGTGACTCTACCCCGTTCCCCCGATACAGTGACATGTCGCCATGTGATACCACTCGTAAGCTTTATGCACGTTTCATTATAAGGCCAAAGTAAGTAAATTCTTTGTTTTGCGTCCGCGCGCGCCTAGGTTTTGGAGATTTTTCGGGAAAAAAACACAAACTTTCCTTTCAAAATTTCGCCATTGGTGGCGCTATTTGTCGCAAAAACAAGTTGTGGCTTTTAACTTTGCGACGAAACACTCCTTTACGGCAGTCAGATTTCTGATCTACACCCGGCCCCGATCTTAGGATGTATTTCGTGCAGGCTTTTTATGTATGGCAGTCAGATTTCACTAATGGACCATGCAATTTGGTTAATTCGTGCATTTTAACTTGAAACAAAAAATAAACCGGTGATCAGTCCTGTAAACGAAAGGCCTTTACGTACTTTTTTGTTCAGTTTGGGTATGGGAAACACATTTACACCTGTCGATACTCTCAGCCTCACGCCATGGCCTCAAGTTCTCGCTGTCTGTTGTGGCTTTGCCTGTTGTGGCTTTTTCGTCACGATAAAAAATGGATGAAAGCTGGGAAATAATCGAAGTTAAAAAACAGGAAACCTTTGCACGGCAACTTGAAGGGATGGTCATTGCGAGCAATCGGGACTTGAACAGAGAGAGATTCAGTTGGCCGATTGGACTTGGGTACCACGACTCAGAGAGTATGGCAGACGGAAAAATCGGAAAGTGTTGAGGCATATATCCTAGTTAATTGGTCTTTTAGGTTTGCCAAAAATTTGGTTAATTCGTGCATTTTAACTTGAAACAAAAAATAACAAGTGATCAGTCCTGTAAACGAAAGGCCTTTACGTACTTTTTGTTCAGTTTGGGTATGGGAAAGTATATTAGAATCCCTCTGTGAAAGTTCAAACTTGTAGTAGGCAGTCGCAGCTGCTCTTGAAGGAGGTCACACTTTCTGCATTAATGACATCGGCTGGTTATTTATTCCAGGTATCCACACCTCTTGCTGAAAAAGTACTCTCTTGTGTTAAGTCGAACGGTCAGTTTATGAAGTTTGGGACAGTATCCTCAAGTTCACGAGTCGACTGCTAACTCAAGTGAAAGGTTACAGTGGTCATGGCCTTTGATAGCTAATTCTAGAGTTGAATCATGTCGCCGTGAATTCTTCTTTGTTCAAGTGTTATTAAACCAAGCTGTTTAAGTCTATTTTGATGATTGTAGTGTTGGAGTTAAAGGTATTATTTGCCGTGCTAAGATTTTATGTCCTTTTGTAGCCATGAAGACCAAGCTTGTACTGCATGTTCGAGCTGTGGTCTCACAAGTTGCTTGTAAAGACGAAGAATGACATTTTTTTTTATTCGATCGACAATGATCATTTGATGAGATCTACATTCTGTTTGCCTTTTTGCAAACATCACATTTGCCTGAAGGTTTTAAGGTAGAATGAAGTAGATCGCCCAAGTCATTTTCTTCAGTTGTACGTCCCAGTGAAATATTGTTCATTGAGTATTTATTGAAGGGGTTCTTGTAGCCAATATGCGTCCGCCAGTGTTCACTCATTTTTTGTCGCTTGTCCCAACCAGCTTGTAGAATTTCAGGATCACTACAATTTCGCAAGGGGTGATATGTCTTGGTATTGTCAGTAAATTTTTGAGTTCAGAACTAATTTCACCGCCAGTATGATTGATGTAGATTAGAAAGAGTACTGGTCCAAGAACTGAACCCTTTGGGACACCACTTGCTGTATTCTCCATTCAGATGATGCTCCATTTATGAATACTCACTGTTTTGTATTTGTCAATCATGCTTTTGACCCATGCACTGTAGAATATTTCCATTTATGCCATGAAACTTCATATTTTCAATCAATCTGGGGTGTGGTACTTTGAAAGTTCAAGGAATATAGATGTAAAGCTTCCACCTAAATTTGGGTCTGATGAGTCTGTGTGTGAAGACTGACAATTGCGAAATGCTTTCTTTTATTTGATGGATAGGAAAGGTGCTGGTTTTACGGATGGTCCCGAGGAAGCTACAGGGAATATTTTTGTCAATTATATCACCAATTTCTTCTTCTCTCTGATGCCCCATCTTTCTAAAATTGAATGCAGAGGCTACAAGTTACAATATCTGTTTGGTGTTTTCTTTCAAAACAGACACCTTTCAGCAAAACTATGACATTCCATCAGAGCATAGACATTACAAGAAACTTGAAAAAACGTACAAGAACTTGAGGACAAAAGACCGCTACTGTATACTGTTATAGTGTACCCATTCCTCAAACTGTCAAGGCTGTCAAGTTGCTGTGCAATGGTATTGACATGTGGACACTTTGAATGCACAAGAAAGAAATCTAAAACTAATAAGAGAAAAGAAAACGTCAACGAATGACTGTTTATTTTGATCCATTTTTATGAAAATGCATAGTGATCATACAGTGTGTCACACTGTGACAGGAGTATTCATGTGGTTTGAGAAAAATTGTCCAATAAAGGCAAACAGGTTTTGTGTTAAATTTTCTGTGTGTGTTTTTTAGCCGCTTACCCGCGTACCTTTTAGGATTTTGAGTGGACGCAAAACAAAGAATTTACTTACTTTGGCCTAATCTTGGTTTGACCTTTGTCAAGGTACAGGTGCGGATAAAGTTTTAAAGTTACCTCTTACTGAATTCTAGATAATGTTACTGCAGCTGACCGACTTTCTTGAATATATCTAAGCTTCACGCGACACGTCCGATCCTTGGGTTGAATCATGAAGGTGATTTTTTTTAAATCTGCATGCCTGAACACATATTTGCAATGCTAGTCTCTGATAGCCGATTCGGAGTCGGAATCAATGCATGTTCAGCTGAAATTGTGACATTCAATCCTGTAACGAACAGGTATGAAAGCTCGATAGTTATCATTTGCATTGTTTCTATGCACTTGAACCTCAGGCACTTATCCGCTCATCCCCTTGCTGTCTATAGTATTGCTATCTCAAAATCTTCGGCTAGCCTCATCCTTGTCAATCATTTGCATAAACGCCGGCCCTTTTTCCAGACTGTTTGTATGAGGGAGCGACATGCCAATAGCAATAGTGTAGCACATGCCAGGTGAGGGAAACGCCCATAATTTGTACCTATTCTGCAGAACTTGCCACAATTGCTAAGTTGGTATTTTCTATAAAGAATGCACTGATTGTTGATATTTTACATGTATACATGAGAGTAAGGGTATCAACTACACTGTGGCGTCTTACATCTTGAAAACTATGAGACCGAAAAGGAATGACTAGTATGTTTTCAAGTTGACTTTGTAAAATATTGAAGAACATGGTCGGACGCAATTTTTCCCTGTCTTATGGTAGCACTGTCTGTAGCAACGACGAAATGCCACTTCGCAGGAACAGTTTTCTATACCATAGAGGGCCTATGCTATAATAGGATCTTCAAGTTCGTTTAATTTGTGATAAAATAATTGTAAAGCAGCTCTGGTCACTGAGTCGGCAATGGGTTCTATCATAGCACAGGCGAACTAGTAGTGAATAGTCCAAGTAATAAAATAGTAATATCATAATGATGAAATGTTTACAGTTATAATAGAACCGTTTTGATATTGCATCAGTGTTGAGTTTCTTTCCTGGTTAGCAATCCTGGGTAACTCACTGAACGTGTATGACTTATACTTGACATCGTACTCTACGACACGTCATATATAGTATCAGAATATAAAAAAGGCATACGGTCAGCGTTTAAAGCCAGTCCCTCTACATGGCTGTGAAAACCTTCCATTTTATTCGCTGTCACAAAGTTATTCGCCGTATCTCTACCGCAGGACTCACTGTTGGTAACGTTGCCATCACATCTACCTTGTTTTAACCTTCTTGAATGTACCCATATTGAGCTATCGCCCCTGAAATGTAGAATAAAGTCTTAAAATTCATTTTAACTACGGCATGGTACCTGTCCATGGTGTCATCAGAGAAAGTCAGAAAAATTTCATTTTTCTGCTGCAATGGCCTGTCAGCATAAATCGTGTAAGCTTTCATCATAATAGTTGTAAAACAATTAGCGTTCATTAACTTTTCATCACCATGGCTTAACTGGTGACCGTCAACATCTAATCTGTATGGTAGCGCCAGGTGAGTTGGCGGTTAATGAGCGTTATTTGGTTTACCTATATGATGATGTCAGTTAATACGATTTTATGCTGATACGCCTACGGCAGTGGAAAAGAATTGAACTTTTACCGACTTTCCCAGATGTAACACTAATCTTATACCAAGTATAGGTGCCGCCGTGCCCTAGAGATACTGAAGTTTAAAACTTTGCACTACATTTTCGAGGTCAACAGCTTACAGAGTGACATCCAAGAAGGGTCAAACAAAGTAGATATGACGGCCATGATTATCAGATTATCGCTCACAATCCTTGAAGTTGTCGAACGAACACTCATTAGTGGTATAAAAGATAATGTGTAAAATTAGCAGCAATTTGTATTAAAGGTACCACATTACATGTATTTCTATCCATGTAGGAAGGAAATGCAATAGTTGATAACTTGGAAACATATGGAGCAAACCATTCAGACAAGACAAAGGCCATCATAAATATAACAAGAGCATGTTTACTGCATGTCTTGTTACGTCACGGAAAAAGTTGGTCTGTTAACAGCAGCTTTCACTTCGTTTTGGAGAAGTTAAAGCGTTAATTATGTGCAAGCTATGCATGCGGTTTTGGTTAGTCGTAATGACTTTTATGTACTGTGCGTAAGCCATAATCCATGCTTGTTTCCTTGTAAAGGTTACCTCTTATGAATTGTCATACAAAAAGAAATATATCTGAAAACATTGTTTTTGAGCCACTGAGATCAATTTAAAAATTGTCGTTCGGGGTGTTTGCCGAGATCAAGAAACTTTTCTGGTGTACAGAGTCATCCACAGAGCATAAATACTATGGATGAATAAAGGGTCTATGTCGAGAGCTTAATACTTCTGTGTTCAATGCCTATGTTTAAAATTTGAAAACAAGGATTTAGTCAAAGTTTGGCTCAAAAGCATTTTTCGTTCATAAGTAACAGCAGCAGTCTATGTGCATTCAGTAGATTTTCGGTCAAAATGTAATAATTCACGTTTAACATGTGTCAAATTCGAAAATATGCGACATTGGCATTGATCGATATGTTTTGGTTATTTGATCGCATGCGATGAAACATGTCGAATTCTATTGATTTACGGACCCTGAGAGGCAAACCGTACCACAGCTTGTTTACTCCCCTAGATTGGATAATCTAAGGGACGATTCAGAATTTACTTCCAGGGGGGGGGGGGGGTGGAGGATTTTCAGGGGGGCCACCCATTTTTCCCAAGAAAATTTAGGGGGGCCAGACAAAAATACCACAATCTTTTAGGGGGGGCTAAGGAAAAAAAACATCAATTCAATATTTGCCCAGAATTTCTGATCTCTACAAAAGAGCACCGTAGACGCTACCTGGGTGACAGATAAACTCAACATGTTTAGTTAAACTCCTTTAGCTGCCAAATTCGGTAATATTCACAGTGGTTTGTTTTATGCATCTACTGCAGTATCTTGTTCTCCTCCCTGAAGCGTTATGAAATGTCCAGTACTTAGCGTGTCAATACAAACCATACAGTGAACAGTCAGGGTTGTTTTGTTGAAAAGAGATCAGATCAAGTCCAGACTAGAATTCATTTATCAACAATAACAATGGTCATTTATGTTCACACTGGTATGTTGCTAAATACAGCATTGGGTGTTCTATGTAGTGATAGAATAACAAACAAATGCTGATACACAGAGATGAACATTAAACAAATGCTAAAAATTAGAGCAAATGTCTTTTTAAGGTTGGGTTACCTTGTAGCTTGTAAAGCAGTTGAAAGTTGCATGATAAAGAAGTGTTAATTTATGCAAATGTATGCAAATCACCTGATTTCTTGGCTTCTTTTGCCTCCCAATTCAAAATTTCCAACGAATTTAACTCCACTCCGGCTGGGTCAAATTTTCTGAAATTTCACATTATGTTTTTAAATGCTATATAACACAACAACTATCAATTGGTTTTGTTTGGCAATAAAGCTCTTACATTTTTAATAAGAGGCATTTTGAATAAGAGGTATTTTAATTTTGCTGATCATGATTTTAATCAATTATTAGAGTGTCAGTCTTTAAACCCCTACAATTTTAAAATGAAGATGGATAATGCCATGTAAAATAGTTGTTTTTTCTACATGAATACTATCCTTTCAGGTGAAATATCAAGTTACATTTCAGAAAATACTGTCTAGTTTTTGACTTAAATAAATTTTTATCATTAATACAAAAATTGAGGTTTTTACCCCAAATATATACCCACTTTATCCTTCTGAGTAAACTACTGCTACTGCTACTCTTCTTTTCTGCTCCTTTTTTCAATGTTTCATTCTCATCAATTTTACCCTTTCTGTTCTACATAACTTTTTACAGTGCTTACATCTACTATAAACTTTTTTGAAAATAAATTTATGGCCGTCTCATCTTCAAGGTGCTTTTCAACGAATAGGTTTTAATGTTGAAAATAAAAATATTATGTATTACTGTCAAAAATATATGGTGAAAAATTACAAAAGGGTCGATTTTCCAATAATCCTGTATATGCATCCAGAAGATCATGTGGCACTGCACCAATGCTATGGTGTCGGATTGTTGAAATATTGTGTACACAAGAAATTTGCTGTAGTCCAAGAAGTGATCTCAGTGTGTATGAGGCTAGGAGAAATGTGGATAGGCTTACACATTGTGTATTGATGCTAATACTTTTGTGTCCCATTCATTCTGATATGTATAATCAAAGATTTCTCATTGGCGGCTGGCAGAAAAGGCAAAAAAACAAATTAACATGTATTGTTTCGTGTCATCTGAAAACATGCGAATCATGACTATTCTAAAATTAAAGTTTGTTAAAAAAAATTTGAAATATGAATGCTCTGTCAATTTTGAAAAATACTGCTGACAAAATGTGAATTTTGACTTACACAGGGTTATCTGCATTTTAATATGAACATTGGATTGTGAATGGAATGAGCAGAATAACATGTGAATTCATGTTTTGGATAAGGTGTTTTGTTCAAGAAATGTTCTAAAATATTCCTCAGCATTGTTGCTTTCAGTGGCAGCAACTTGGTTTTATGACAACCAAATTAGAAAAAAAGAGAAAATTAAAAACAAGTTGGCTTTCACCAATTTTAATTCCTAATGTTTAAAACTTTCACCGTGAGTCTGCAAATATTCAGCATCATCAAATGAAAATGTATGCTGAACGTGTGCATGTACATGTACATCTCACTTTCCAGAAATATCTGGATATCTGCAAATGAGATGTACCATTAAACTTCAAGATATATATCACTTTGCCAATTATCTGCTCCTTTGATTTTCTGTTCACCATTTCTAACTGACATCTTTGCTTGTCTTTGTGTGCATCATATGTATCAGTGAGACATAACGAAAAAAGTATTCATATTTAGTAATTAACTTTTCTTCAGAAATTTACAACCAGATATGTTTATTGCTACCCTTTCCAAAAGTGTGCCACTTGCAGTCCCTGCAAATCATTCTTTTTATAGTCACATAACCCTGAAATGATTTGTTATATCATCGATTAATGTCCACTAGGCCCTACAGTTCCTGCAACTTGTTAGACAAGATATGTCTATAATGTACCGTATAAGCATGCATGTATATATTAGGGGGGGCCATGGAAAAAAAAACAGGAAAGATGAGGGGGGCCATAGATTTTTTCTATAATTACTAGGGGGGGGGGCCATGGAAAAAAATCACCGAGAAAATAGAAAATCCTCCACCCTCCCCTGGAAGTAAATTCTGAATCGTCCCTAAGCTCCAGTGACCCTCTACCCCGTACCCCCGATATAGTGACATGCCGACACGTGACATAACTCATCACCTTGATGCATGTCTCATTATATTCTAGGTTAGACCTTTGTCAAGGTAGAGGTGCCGATGGTTATATGATATAGATTTTAGGTTATCTCTTACTGAATTCTCGACAAAGTTACTACAGCTGACAGACTTTCTTTGATATATGTAGGTTCTCGCGACAGATCCGATCCTTTGCTGGGACCATGAAGTGGTGGGATAAAAGATAATGTATAAAATCTTCAGTGTTAAAGATACCAAATAATTTCCATCTTAGTAGGACGGAAATGCCACTGTTGATAACTTTGGAAACATCTGGAGAAAACCATTAAAACAAGACAAAGGCCATCCTTAATATAAGCAGAGCATATTCACTATACGATTCTTTTTACGTGAGGGAAAAATTGATCTGTTTAAGGTAGCTTTCGTTTCATATTTGGAGAGGATTAAGCTTAAATCATGTAAACGCTATGCATACAGACTATGTCTTGGAAAGTCATAATATGGCGACGATCATTGACTTGTTTTCTGTGCTGTGAGTAAACAATAATCCATGCCTCGCTTGCCAGTAACAGTTTGGTCTTTCGAGCTCTCATATCAAAATAAATCTATTTGACAGTTTTTTAATCCTAAGACTTGTATTTGAGTCATTGAGAACAATTTAAAATTCGTTGCTCAGTCCTTTTACAGAGGTCAAGAAACTTTTCTGATGTGTAGAGGTCGTTTTTGGTAGATTTTTTCAATGGTCCAAGTTCTTTATTCATCGCTCATTTTTACCATGATGATCGACTTGGAATTAAGTTTCATTGACCTTACCAAAGTCACAAATGTCAACGCAAAATTGTTATTGGTTTTGGTTGAAGGTAGAGCTGAAGCTGATCGAGCAACCAGTGAACGCTACTATTTTGTATGGCTCCCTAATGCGGCGCCTGATGCTGAAAAGTTTAGATTGCCTTGAAGTTGTCGAGCGACCACTCATTGGTGGTATAAAAGATAATGGTTAAAATTTGCCGCAATTTTGTGTTAAAGATACTACATTACTTGTATTTCAATCTATGTAGGACGGAAATGCCATTGTTGATAACATAGAAACATCCAGAGCAAACCATTCAGGCCACGGTCACTTTGTTGTTCTGAATTGATAGTCTAAATAAACTAAGCAGCTTATATGTAAATACGAACTTTGATGATATCTTTGAAGATAACCGTGTAAGAAATTTAGAACAGAATGCCGTTCAGATTGAAATACCGACTTAGCTACAACCAGATCAAGGTCGGACCGTGTCTACTGAACGTCACAAGCGACCACAACGACCGCATTCTTTCGATGATAAACGCCGCTGCGGAACGACGCACTCATATATACGCGTACGTACGCCCGCGCGACCTGCGCTGCGTCGTTTCACATAATGACTAAAATACAAGTCTTAGGATTAAACAACTTTCAAATAGATTTGTTTTGACATGAGAGCTCAAAAAAAAAACTGCTACAGGATAGTTGAAAGAGTGAGGGAAAAATTGATCTGTTTTAGGTAGCTTTCGTTTCATATTTGGAGAGGATAAAGCGTAAATTATGTACAAGCTATGCATACAAGCTATGTCTAGGAAAGTCGTAATGGCGACAATCATTGACTTCTTTTCTGTGCTGTGAGTAAACAATAACCCATGCCTCGCTTCCTGTAGCAGTTTGCTCTTTCGAGCTCTCATGTCAAACAAATCTATTTGAAAGTTTTTTAATCCTAACACTTGTATTTTAGTCATTATGTGAAACGACGCAGCGCAGGTCGCGCGAGCGTACGTACGCGTATATATGAGTGCGTCGTTTCGCAGCGGCGTTTAGCATCGAAAGAATGCGGTCGTTGTGGTCGCTTGTGACGTTCAGTAGACACGGTCCGACCTTGATCTGGTTGTAGCTAAGTCGGTATTTCAATCTGAACGGCATTCTGTTCTAAATTTCTTACACGGTTATCTTCAAAGATATCATCAAAGTTCGTATTTACATATAAGCTGCTTAGTTTATTTAGACTATCAATTCAGAACAACAAAGTGACCGTGGCCTGAATGGTTTGCTCTGGATGTTTCTATGTTATCAACAATGGCATTTCCGTCCTACATAGATTGAAATACAAGTAATGTTGTATCTTTAACACAAAATTGCGGCAAATTTTAACCATTATCTTTTATACCACCAATGAGTGGTCGCTCGACAACTTCAAGGCAATCTTAACGTTTTTTGGGAGTGGAGATTTAGCCGAGTGGTTCTGTCTGTGGCCTCTCAGCTAGGCGACTGATGCCGTATGTTGAGGGTTCGAATCCGATTGAAAACTATCCGTATTATCAGCATCAGGCGCCGCATCAGGGAGCCATACAAAATAGTAGCGTTCACTGGTCGCTCGATCAGCTTCAGCTCTACCTTCAACCAAAACCAATAACAATTTTGCGTTGACATTGTAACTTTGGTAAGGTCAATGTAACTTAATTCCAAGTCGATCATCATGGTAAAAATGAGGCGATCAATAAGGAACTTCGACCATGGACAAAATCTACCAAAAACGACCTCTACACATCTGAAAAGTTTCTTGACCTCTGTAAAAGGACTGAGCAACAAATTTTAAATTGTTCTCAAGACCCAAATACAAGTCTTAGGATTAAAAACTTTCAAATAGATTTATTTTGATATGAGAACTCGAAAGACCAAACTATTACTGGAAGCGAGGCATGGATTATTGTTTACTCACAGCACAGAAAACAAGTCAATGATCGTCGCCATATTATGACTTTCCAAGACATAGTCTGTATGCATAGCTTTTACATGATTTACGCTTTATCCTCTCCAAATATGAAACGAAAGCTACCTTTAACAGATCAATTTTCACCTCACGTAAAAAGAATCGTATAGTGAATATGCTCTGCTTATATTAAGGATGGCCTTTGTTTTGTTTTAATGGTTTTCTCCAGATGTTTCCATATTTCAATAATGGCATGTCCGTCCTACAAAGGTGGAAATGATTTGGTATCTTTAACACTGAAGATTTTATACATTATCTTTTATCCTACCACTTCATGGTCCCAGCAAAGGATCGGATCTGTCGCGAAAACCTACATATATCAAAGAAAGTCTGTCAGCTGTAGTAACTTTGTCGAGAATTCAGTAAGAGATAACCTAAAATCTATATCATATGACCATCGGCACCTGTACCTTGACAAAGGTCAAACCTAGAATATAATGAGACATGCATCAAGGTGATGAGTGATGTCACGTGTTGGCATGTCACTATATCGGGGGTACGAGGTAGAGGGTCACTGGAGCTTAGATTATCCAATCTAGGGGGGTAACAAGCTGTGGTACGGTTTGCCTCTCAAGGTCCGTAAAACCAATAGAATTCGACATGTTTCATCGCATACGATCAAATAACCAAAATATATCGATCAATGCCAATGTCGCATATTTTCGAATTTGACACATGTTAAACGTGAATTATTACATTTTGACCGAAAATCTACTGAATGCACATAGACTGCTGCTGTTACTTATGAACGAAAAATGCTTTTGAGCCAAACTTTGACTTAATCTTGTTTTCAAATTTTAAACATAGGCATTGAACACAGAAGTATTAAGCTCTCGACATAGACCCTTTATTCATCCATAGTATTTATGCTCTGTGGATGACCTCTGTACACCAGAAAAGTTTCTTGATCTCGGCAAACACCCCGAGCGACAATTTTTAAATTGATCTCAGTGGCTCAAAAACAATGTTTTCAAATATATGTCTTTTGTATGACAATTCATAAGAGGTAACCTTTACACGAAAACAAAGCATGGATTATGGCTTACACACATTACTTAAAAGTCATTACGACTAACCAAAACAGCATGTATAGCTTGCACATAATTAACCTTTATTAATAAATTCGTTTTCTCAAGTTTTTGACGAGCAAATTTTGCAAACTCATCAGTTTCGACTTATGAGCAGCCACAAGTCTTAATGATCCTATCATCTGTTCACCTCTTATTAAACCACTGGCGAGTATCACGCCTGTGAGCATCGCGAGTTTCCAAACCCGTAATATCAATTGCGATTGACCCTGCTCAAAGGCGCTTGGATTGTGGAATATGGTACATGTATACGAGAAAAAAAGGTGAGTATAACACGGTCTTGGTCTCCGGTCAACGAACTCCACAGAGCATAAATACTATTGATGAATAAAGGGTCTATGTCTAGAGCTGAATACCTCTGTGTTCAATGCCTATGTTTATAATTTGAAAACAAGGATTTAGTCAAAGTTTGGCTCAAAAGCATTTTTCGTACGTAAGTAACAGCAGCGGTCTATGTGCATTCAGTAGATTTTCGGTCAAAATGCAATAATTCACGTTTAACATGTGTCAAACTTCGAAAATATGCGACATGGGCATTGATCGATATATTTGGTTATTTGATCGTATGCGATGAAATATGTCGAGTTCTATTGGTTTTACGGACACAGAGAGGCAAACCGTACCACACCTTGTTTACTCCCTTTAGATTGAATAACCTAAGCGTCAGTGACCCTACCCCATACCCCCGATATAGTGACATGCCGACACGTGACATAACTCACCAGCTTGATGCATGTCTCATTATATTCTAGGTTTGACCTCTGTCAAGGTAAAGGTGCCGATGGTCATATGATATAGATTTTAGGTTATCTCTTACTGAATTCTCGACAAAGTTACTACAGCTGACAGACTTTCTTTGATATATGTAGGTTCTCGCGACAGATCCGATCCTTTGCTGGGACCATTAAGTGGTGGGATAAAAGATAATGTATAAAATCTTCAGGGTTAAAGATACCAAATCATTTCCATCTTAGTAGGACGGAAATGCCATTGTTGATAACTTTGGAAACATCTGGAGAAAACCATTAAAACAAGACAAAGGCCATCCTTAATATAAGCAGAGCATATTCACTTTACGATTCTTTTTACGTGAGGTGAAAAATTGATCTGTTAAAGGTAGCTTTCGTTTCATATTTGGAGAGGATAAAGCGTAAATCATGTAAAAGCTATGCATACAGGCTATGTCTTGGAAGTCATAATATGGCGACGATCATTGACTTGTTTTCTGTGCTGTGAGTAAACAATAATCCATGCCTCGCTTGCCAGTAACAGTTTGGTCTTTCGAGCTCTCAAAACAAAATAAATCTATTTGAAAGTTTTTAATCCTAAGACTTGTATTGATTGGTCATTGAGAACAATGAAAGCTGTTATTTTGTATGGCTCCCTGATGCGGCGTCTGATGCTGATAAGTTTAGATTGCCTTGAAGTTGTCGAACGAACACTCATTAGTGGTATAAAAGATAATTGATAAAATTTGGCGCAATTTTGTGTTAAAGATACCACATTACATGTATTTCCATCCATGTAGGACGGAAATGCCATTGTTGATAACATGGAAACATCTGGAGCAAACCATTCAGACAAGACAGAGGCCATCATAAATATTAACAGAGCATATTCCTTACGTCTTGTTACGTGACGGGAAAAGTTGGTCTGTTAACGGAAGCTTCACTTCGTTTTGGATAGGATGAAGCATTAATTATGTGCAAGCTATACATGCAGTTTTGGTTAATGTAATGACTTTTCTGTTCTGTTCGTAAGCAATAATCCGTGCGTTGTTTCGTGTAACAGTTAGCTGTAACCTGTTATGAATTTTCCTACAAACAGTTTTTTAATCCCAAAAATTGTTTTTGAGCCATTGAGATCAATTTAAAAATCGTCGCTTGGGTTTTTTGCAGAGGTCAAGAAACTTTTCTGAAGATCATCTTTGGCAGATTTTGTCCACAGTCGGAGTCCTTTAGTGATCACTTATTCATATTACAGTGGTCAACTTGGAATTAAGCTTTACTGGCCGTACCAAAGTCACAAATTTTATCGCAAAATTGTTATCAGCTTTGGTTGAAGATAGGGCTTAAGCTGATCGAGCGACCAATGAAAGCTTGTATTTTGTATGGCTTGCTGCGTCGCCTGATGCTGATAAAGTGGAGATAACCCGCCGACCAAGATGAACAAAGGCAAAGGCAAAACAAAAAATAAAAATTATCAAAAGATTTTCCCAGTCTTACTTCTCACCTATTTGTGAATACATGACCGAGCAATAAGTTTTCCTTTCTGTCCCAAAAAGAGTGGCACGATTACGCTAGCTTTAACACAGTTACTTTGTTTATCAAAGATATCTCGATCGAATTGTTGTAGTGATTGTACAATTATTTTTCAAATCATCAAAAGAACTCATGGTTATTGACATTGGAAGCTTAAATATTCTCAACTTAGGGTAAGTATTCTATCATCAACTGAAACATCCATGGCAATTACTCTCTGAATCAGAAATCGTTTTATTAACTGTGTATTCAAAACATTGCTTAACAAACTTGCCGCGAAACATCCGTTTTGCCCTGAGTTTGAGTTGATAATACAGGAAAGTCCCCATTCAATCTCTCATGATAATTTTTTCTGGTATTTTCATTGAACGTCTTGAAGATTGGTTGTTGCAAAGTGCTCTTTTCTTGTTAATTTACAAATCTTCACGATTTGAGTTACTAACTGGTTCTTTAGCTTTGAGCGACGGTAAAGTATAAGTATCGACATCATAATGAACATTCTATCACTGCGAATTTTAAGAGATAAGTGCTTTTGCTTGACTTCACAAACGTCACGTCACTCACAGCTATGCACTTGGCTATTAGCTTTCTTTCACTATTTTTCTTACCCAGTAATATATGCCCGCGTTGACCTAGATAACGTTTTCTGCAATAATTAACTGTTTTGAACCTTCTAGAAGTCCAATGTGGGCCGCATTAACATCCTTAAAATATTAAAATGTAGGTCTGCTTGACTAAATGGAAACAATCTGAAATTGACGAAAACCACCAGCAGGCATTGACAGAAGTCAAATCGCAATTTAACACATTCGATTAACGTTTTGACAGAATTGTCTGTTAAAATTACATTGATTTGTAGCATCTTGGCTTCTTTTCCCCGTCATTTCTCACTGTTTTCCTCCTCAATGCTCTGGTAGAGTTGTGTCTTATGTGTTATAGCAAGTATGTGAATGCAATTGCTCAATGAACTCTACAGTAGTGGAGGGGTCGCATTCAGAACAGATATGAACTGAAGGTGCTCGCGTGTTTTACAACAGGTTTATTAATAGTAGTTCGCTTCACAGAATGTTGGATACCAGTAAAGAGACTCAATAGTACTCAACAGAACAACTTGACCTACTAATGTGACCCCTGAATGGAAGAAATGACTTTGAGTTTGACAAAATTAAAAAATTAGTTATCAAGCATTGAAATTGACTGCTGATGACTCGACATGTATTGACATTTTTAGACGCTCCTGGACGCATGAAATAATACAGTATGACATGAATTACTGCATACTTTTTGACTGTTATGAAGTTGTGTAAAACGATTGTACCTTTGACCTCTCACATATTAAAGAGACTGACAAACAACGAGCAAGAAGATGTTACGCAACATTTGCACACCTCAGGATAATCACTGACCAAAACACAAGAACAAAGACAGACATTCTGACAGCAGTTCAATTGAGCACACGACGCGGAGTAGAAGACAGACTTCTGATAAGACTAGACGTGTATACGGTCTACTGCCAGAGTAAGCATCTCTGACGAGGATTTATTGTATTATGTTTTTCAATATTCCTGTCAATAAAGCAAATTCATACCAATATAATCGACACTCGTGTGAGGCGGTAATAAGAACAATCAGATATCTGTTATAACATTATATGTAGCTGGTTTCATCAACTTTCGCACAGTACTCTCAGAGTTAAATCACTAATTACAAAACTTTATTGAATATGTAAATGAGCTAATTATTAACTTGACACGCCCAATGCTTCTCAGTACAATTAAATATTTATCAGATCAATATCTGTAGCAAGTTTTATCAAATGTAATGCTGTAATTTTTGAGTAATATCACTAATTACAAAGTTCATTAAATATGCAAATGAGCCCTTAATTAACTCCACACATCTAAATGCTTTATACCACAATGAGATATCTGTCGGATCAGTATCTGCAGCAGATTTCATCACATTTGGTGCAGTTATTTCGGAGATATATGACTAATTACATAACTTCATAAAATATGCAAATGAGCTATTTGTTAACTTGACACTGCCAAATGCTTGTCAGTACAATTAGATATTTATCAGATCAATATCTGTACCAGATTACACTGACTTGGGTGCCGAGTTATATACCTAATTACAAAGTTCATTGAATATGCAAATGAACCCTTAATTAACTTGACATTACTAAGTGCTTTACACCACATTTAGATGTCAGTCAGATCAGTATCTGCAGCAGAATTCATCAAATTTGCTGGAGTTATATCGGAGTTGTATGGCCAATTATAAAACATCATAAAATATGCAAATGAGCTATTTATTAACTAAACACTATCAAATGCTTCTTAGTATAATTAGATATATATCAGATCAATATTTGTTGCACGTATCATCAAGTTTGGTGCAGGAATTATGTCACTAATAACAAAAGTTCATTAAATGCAAATGAGAAGATAATGACATGACAGTCACAGTATCATTATAATGTTCTGAGATTGTCATCTGTGAAAACTTTCATGAAATTTGGTGCAGTATTTCTTGATATATGTCTACTCTGTCATTGCCGTCTCCATAGGGAAACCATTGTGCGGAATAAAATGATATTGCATAACTTCATTAATATGCAATCCACACTAACCAAAATCTAATGAGTTCTTGCAAGTAGCATATGGTACCTGTGTACCAAATCTGACTTGAATCTGTTCAGGCGTTTTGGGGTTTCGTCTAAACAGACGGAAAGACACACACACACACACACACACACACACACCACACACACACACACACACACACACACGGAGATAGACAGACATCTCTATGACATTAGCCCACGTGTGAACACGTGAGCTAAAAATTGTAACAACTGAACTTGGTATTTGAGCCACTCCTTTTAAGGGTGGGGATGTGCAGTTTTGCTTTAGCTATCTTCGCTAGGCGACTGGGTGCCGTACGTTGTGAGTTTGAATCCGATCGAAAATCTAATGAATTTCCCCTTTTTTCCCTTTTTCACCCTTTTATCAGTTTTCTCCCCTTCCTATTTTTGTTCCATATTTGTTGTCTTTTCAAAAAAAGGCGTTGTCTGCTAAACTCACACCTTACAACTCAAAAGAGAGTTTGAATATTGTTCCAACAAGTCTAACTCATTTTCTCGATTTGTTGACGTGGAGATTTCATACCATTTCTGAGCTCTACAGCTTCGACTAATAAACAGCCCTAGTTTCATTCTTGCTGAAGCGGATTTGTCAAATTATCAAATTCGGATAGTTATCAATCGGATTCGAACTCACAACATACGGCATCAGTCGCCTAGCTGAGAGGCCACAGACAAAATGTATCCCTGACCTCAAAGGTGTCCCGATGCTAAATGCGTAGTAAGATAGGGGTGGAACTCAAGTCTGACAATACCCACTTCATAATGGGACGCTTTTGTAGTCCCATGGATATTTTTGAAGTTACATTGGCTGTTATTTAATACCTAAATATGGATAAAATATAAACGAACCTAGAGCCCAGGAGATAATTAACAATGTGGAGGGCTATCTTTATATAAAATATACCTACTCTGTAAAGAGACGCATTTGAAGTCATATAGACATTTTTGAAGTCATTGTAATCACTGATTCTAAATACATGAATGGATATGAAAACCATAGGAGTAGGGCTAGGGGTGGGCTATTTGTTTTTCAAAACATACCTACCATATGAAGAGATGTTGTTGAAGATATGCACGGTAATGAAGTCATATAAGTTGCTGTAATTTAATTCTGCTTTCTGTAAAACAATTAAAATATCATAGCTTCGATAATAATTAACAAACAGGAGGGCTTTTTATTAAAAAATACATACCCTTTACAGAACTGTTGTTGATGACATGCACATTTTAAAGTTATAATTGTTGCTACTATTTAATTCTTGAAGTTGGATATAGTACCAGTACAAGATAACAGTTTGGTGGAAATTGTGAAAGGGGGCAAATATATTTCAATACACCTCCCCGAAAGAGCAACCTGAAAGAGAGATGTTGTTGGTTGAAGATATACACAATATAAAAAATGATGCTAGTTGCTAGATATAAAAATAAAATATGACGGCTTAGATATCGTTATAAAGGGCTGGTGTCGCTTCAAAATACACCGATCCTAACATTGAGAAAAAATATTTGAAGTCATATAGATGTTTCGACGTCACACTGATTGTTGAGTTTATAGAACAAGTTTGATACAAATATTAGATTAGGGAAATGAACAGATTAACAAAGTCGAGGGCTAATGTTTACCAACATACCAACCGTATAGAGAGATGCTGTTGAAGTCATGCACAGTTTTGACGTCATCCCAGTTGATGCTATTTAATTCTTCAAGTTTGATATAAACACAAGATTTTTTATTGAAACACAACAAAAGAAGCTTCATTGTACAGAAAAAAAGACATAGGACAAAAACCAAAAAGTTACAGGAGAGGGAACGAGAAAGGACCTAATAGATTTGTCATTATAATTAGGCTTTTCAAGTGACAGAAAATATTTAGAGCTTTTCTCCCCATCCTCATACTATCTCGCTTTAGAGCTAATAATAACACCCTTTGTAGCGTATTCGAGCAGATTTGCCTCTCAATGCCTTACCAGGTATGTTCTTAGTTGATAAGTACTATTTCGAGGTCATAGCTATAACTGCTTTTAATGATTCAAGTACATGTAACTTATAGAGTAGAACAATTTGCTTCAATTAGACAGAAGTACTTGAATATAGCTTAATAGCAGTGGGAGCATACTAGTTTAATCATCAGAATTATCCGGGCACATATTTGAAGTTATGGGGACACTTTTGGAATCACATTTATTCTCTCTAAATCAATACTAAATGTTGGACAAAGTTTAGACGAGTACAATAATACTATTCGCAACTGACACTTTAAGGTCACATTGCAAATTTCGGAAAACAAACACGTTCCTTCAATAACGTAAACTTAGATGGATTAAATTATGGGACCATGTAACCATCAGAATTATCCTGGGACACTTTTGAGATCATGGGAACACTTTTTAGTCATATGTATTATTTTCAAAGCGATACTAAATGTAGAACAAAGCCATGGAGTGTGCCATAATTCTTATAGTAACTGGCATTTTGAAGGTCACCAGGCACATTATCGAAGTGAGATACATTCCTTCCATTATGTAAATGTAGTTGGATATAGCAGTAGGAGCATATAATCACTAGAGTAATCTGGTGACACGTAAGAGATCATTGGGACACTTTTTAGAGTCAAAGACAATTGTTCAATTTAATACTAAATGTTGGACAAAGATCTGGAAGTGTACCATAATCCAATTGGTTACCTCCAGTTGACAGGTAACCTGGCACATTTTGGAAGTCAAATAAAGTCCTCGAATTATGAAATAATTGGATATAGCAGTAGAGGCATATTATCATCAGAATTATCTAGGTAATCCATTATTCAATCAACTATCCATCAATGTTGAGCTTGTTCAAATTCAGTGTATTCAGCTGTGATATGAACCTTTGATATCTGATCAAATCCACTGATATCATGCCCATTAACTTCCAGTATGACTTTCTGTTACTATATCTTTTGTACCTTAGAAGTCTGATCAAATTCACTCGATTCAGTTTTGACATATAGCTTTGATATATAGCCTAATTGCACATATTCATTAAATATTTACATGAAATATCACGCGAATCAAACTTCTAGCACAAATAAATCTAAGTATAACCAATGTATGTCCGAAGTTCAATCAAATGTAGACCGTTAGGTTTTGACATATGGACTAATTACAGAATTTCATTAATATACAGATGTGCTGGTCACATCAAACATTCACCATGACTTCAAGTAGAGGTCAAACCCAAAATCAGTGCATTAAATATTGATAGAGAGCCTAATACGGAAACTCTAGATATGCAAATGAGCTAGTAATATGAATAGCAAGCTCAAAAAATAATGAGCATGATAAACCTTAAGCATGACCCATGAATATTAGAGATCTGTCATAATTTGTGCACTCAATATTGACATTTCCTAATTGCATAAATTCATTAAGTATGCCAATAAGTGTGTTTCAGAAATCAAAGCTCATCCTGGTCACGTGACATTTTGGCAAAACACTAAGCTCCTATACTTATCTCTGTCCACCATAATAAGACCTCAAGCTATGAGCGTAAAGTTAGCGTCACCCTTATCTCCATCCTTAGCTTCAGGGGTCACGTGAAAATACAACGCTGCAGTGTCAGCTTCACCGGTGTCAGTTCCAAGGGAGGCATAACTGGGTTACATCGATTAAGAATGTTTGTATGCTTACGGTTTTAGCTTTGTATGGCTGGCCATAGGAGGTTGTTAACAAAGAAATGTTCTTAAGTGATTTTTGAGAAAAGAGTGAAAGATATTTGCAAGCAACAATGGTGGGGCAACATTATGAAAAGACATAAAATGCGTACATACATTGAGTTTAAGAGCGCCCTTGAACTAGAGAAATACATTTCTTTAAATATTGATTTTAAAATCCGCCAACAATAGCATGCTTCCGTTGCTCAGGCTTTCCTTTAAATATAGAAAAAGGTAGACATGTGGTTTAGCTTAAACTAAAATATTTTGTAAAATATGTAATTCTAACAAAGTCGAAGATGAGTTTTTTGTTGGAAACTCGTACTTACATGAAGATATATGTAAGTTTCAGCGTTTATTACATTCTTCGATGAACGCGTATTACGTAAGCTTGGTATTTTTCTATTTCAATTGCGAAAAGAAATACTTTGTAAGTTATTGGGCCTTTAGACCTGTTGACCCGTCAAATAAATAAATAAATAAATAAATAAATAAATAAATAAATAAATAAATAAATAAAATAACTAAATAAATGAATATAAATAATCCTTAATGTAAAAATGTCATTTACGGATTTGTTTAATTTTGTATTGTAAATTTTTAATTTATTTGCATTTTTGACGTGTAACTCCTCTGCAGATGGACCGGAGGCCTTGAAATGCAATAGACTATTACCGAATTCTCTTATTAATATACATTAATATAGATTTGTCCGCATTTTCCGCATGAAGGACGAAAATATAACCTGGTAGTGTTACAATGGCTACTTAAAGTCAAACTAAGTCGTATGAATTTATAGCTCAATCTACAAGCTGCAACAACAGCCGCGCATGCAACAATAAAATTTATCCGAAATTTAGGCAGCATTGTCCAATATGGCGTGCGTGCAGCTATATTTAGTAACAAACCTGAAATTGCGATCAACGCTATCAATTAGGTACAGAATGTGGCGCTATTAGGTGTCTTATCCCACCAAATATAAAGGATGTAGCCCTTGTTGCCACTTATTTATAAGCTTAATAATTAACGCGAGGTTAAAGGTCTTCCCGTTAAAGTGACGTTTTTGCAAATGTTACGACCAAAGGGTGAACTCAGCAGTTTCTGTATAAAACGAAATTTATTACGGAAAATAAAACTAATTGCTAAGTCAGGGATAGAATACAAACTGTAAAAGTGTACAGATTACTTATCTCAGCTGGGACGGCAAAGCTCCAGTCTCAGAGTTGTAACAGTCAGTCGGATGAATGAACAGTCCTTTGGCTTGCAGGCTTGAAGTTGCACAAAGTCCACAGTATAAATCCAGCATTGGCAGTGAAGGTCTTGAAAAGTCTTGAAAATTACTACTGCTGGAGTTTCCAAAGACTTGAAGTAACACACAAGAGACACGATCCCAAAAGTCTGACTGCAAGCCTGCTGTCCCAGTATTTATACTCATGTGGTTATATAAGGGCATATAAGAACAATCTAGAACTTTTATTGACATGCTAATTACTTTTCTAAATTATCTCTCTCGCACAACTCAGTAGATTTCCAGAACATTCCAAACATGACAAATTGAATTCAAGGTTTTAGGTCATTAAGGGCAGTGACCTTGAGAATAAATCAGGTCATGATGGGTGTGGGGGAAAATGACCTACATAACACAAAAAAACGTTGCTCTCACAACCATTCCCGTCAATCAACTATCAGATCTGTAGCTCTATTGGTTAACCACGAATAATATTTGTGCATAATTAATATATGAAGAGTGTAGCACTTGTAGGTACTGATTTATGGGCATATTTGTTTATAATAATAACCTTTATTTCGAGAATCAGCTCATAGAAGTGTACAAACTAAATACAAAAACAGACAATCAATGACAAAGACTATAAAAACTACATACAAACATAAAAAACTCGACAATATAATACAGTAACATCTATAAACAGGAGTGAAACCTAAGAAACAATATCATATAACCATCCACCATCTACACCCTTTAATTACATATTGAGACAAGTTTAGCAGACTAAAGTTTTCGTAGTCTTATCAAATCTAAGATAAAACCAGCTCGATCCGTACGTTGTTTACTGTCAAAGGTTAAATGTGATTAAATCGAGGTCAAATGTCATCCTGTCATGTGACATTTTGGCAGAATGCTTTACTCCTATGGTCATTCCTGTTCACCTAGATTCATCCCACGAAATATAAGGGTGTAGCACTTATAGCTACTGATTTATAGGCATAATTATTAACCCTAGGTCAAAGGTTATGAGCATATGAGAAGTTCGCAAAAGAACTTTGCCTCCATGATCACACCTTCCCATCAACCAGATATGAACTGAAAATGCTCACGTGTTTCAGTATATATTGCAGTTTTCTGTGAATTTAAACTTTTGCTACATGTTTCCAACTTCATTGAAAGTGTAATGATCAACATCATGAACAATATTCACCATAAATTAATTCCAAGGTCATTAAGTATATAAATATGTAATTAGCTGAAATAAAATTCTAAATTTCTTTGACTGCTGTCATCGTATCACAACTCTACATAGCAAGTGTAGTTGCTTTTGGTCAAGTCCCTCAAGCTATGCCAAACAAGTAACTGAGAAAGCTCATTAGATATACAAATTATAAATTAGCTGACATGAAAATGCAAAATATCTTTCACTTATACAACATAATTGTCTCATCAATATACATAGCAAGTTTCGTGTACTTTTTAGAGTCCTTCTCGTCTTCTATGCCTAGTTGGGAAAGTTAGTTAAATATGCAAATTAGTAACTTGCTGATGTAAAAATTTCAAACAACTTTCATTAATATTTTATCATATTTCTTCGATGTACATAGCAGATTCCATTGATTTTTATGAAGATATATCCAATATAGGGATATATGGGGTCAAGGCAATCCCATATAGGAATATATAGGGTTAAGGCAATCAAGATATATAACCTTATAGCACATGTTGTCAACTTTGATTAAGCTAATCCAGATACTAGTATATATCTCTAATTAAGAAATATTGTTGAAAATGTAAATTAGTAATAGATGTTCTCTTCAACAGAATTGTCACTCTCTGGAACAATTTACCAGTCATAATTAGAATAGCTACTTCACTTTCTACATTTTGCCAGGCAGTAAAGAAATGGTATTGGGATAAATTTTAAACTGTTTTGATCCAGACAACACTTGTTCATGGATTTTTAGAAGTTTGTGCAGTAATTGTAGACCATAGTACACCTTTTTGCATTTTGAATTTTGTTTTGATTTCTTTTACTGACTACTTTTTGATCCTCTTGTGTACATTTTTCTTCCTTTTGTTAATATTTCATTCCATTTGGGGGACTGGCTTCGTATAGGTGATTTGCACCTGTTTCAGTCACCCTATTGATTGTAGACATATTTCTTGTGTTTATCTTGGATGAATAAATAAATAGTAAATAAACAAAAAATCTAAACCTATTTTGGGCATTATAGTTTCTTTAATGTAGAGAACAAGTTTCAACAATTTTTTCCAATCAAGACATATTCCTTATTAGAAAAGTTCGTTAATATGCAAATTAGTAATTAGCTGAAGTAAAAAGGCTTAATGACTTCCAATAATCTTTTAACTTAGTCTCTATAATGTTCATTGCACGTGTTGTCAACTTTGGTCAAGTCAATCAAGATATGCAAAACAAAAAGGAAAGTTCATTAAATATGCACATAGAAATTGACAGACAGACACACAGACATACAGACATCGATGCGACATAAGCTCACGCTTGTGAACGCGTGAGCTAAAATCAGACTTCTTGTTCTTTTGGCTAGCCCAGAATACGAGAAGCGCATAATGTATCAGTTGCAGGATGTGGGACCATTAGGTGCTTCTCTCCTGCAAATATGAAGGCTGTAGCATTTGGAGTAACTGATTTATGGGCGCCCTTGTTAAACCAGGTTCAAGGTCATCGTGGTCATGTGAGTTTTTGACACAAAACTTTGCTTCGATAGTTATACCTGTCCACCACAAATCAGTTCTCAAGCTTGTTTGGTCTACTTTGAATTAGATATGTGCATCATTAATGGAGTAGAGGGTGACATGAGTGTCAAATTCAGGGGTAACCCAGAAACTTAGGTGTGGATTTCGGTTCCCCACTGGTCATTTGTCAATAGACACCATTCCTTGTGCACTATCATATAGGATAGAATAAGATATGGACATAGCTTAGCTGCAGACGTATAGGGCAGGTCAAAAGTCAAAGAAAAATACTTTAAAATCTTCTTCTCAAAATTTACATGGCCTTGAACTTTGGCACCATGCCACCTGGTCACATAGTCTGCCACCAAGCTTTGATATAGAATTTTGATTGTTTAATTATTATGAAATGAGGTCATAAATACAAGCTTTCCAGCAGGTCATATGACCTATTATTATGGTCATATCATCATCAGTATTACCTATGTGCCGAATTATACGCCGTTTGGTGCAACAGTGTCCAAAGGTAGCTGAGATACATTTAAGTAGATCAACGGCCATTCATCAAAATATTCTAAAAAGGTTTTGGTCCTATACTTACCAATATCAATTAGAAACGAAACCTTTAGCCCCTGTAGTTGATGAGATGTATTGATTTTGCATAGTTAATGAATATGTAAATACATCAATTTAATCACTTACAAATCTTCTAATACAAAACTATAGGGTTAATGAGCTTGAAACTTGGTATTTAGCATTGAGGATAATATGGTCTAAAAAGTCTCTTCACAGATTTTTAATTGGTCAAGTTTTATGAAAATTAGGTCGACTACAAACTTTGAACACAAGTTGACAGCCAGGTCACGTGAGCCCTGCAAGTTTAACGGTTTGAGTTCTAGGTGACAAAAAAGTCACCATACACCTGGTTGAACTTTTTACAGAAAGTACAATTTTGTGGCTGTTTAAAAAGTTAAGAATCGTTTATCAACTATATGACACAGTTAGAAAACGCATGGAATAATCTCACAATTCAATTTCACATAAAAGGATATGTGAGTGCAAATCAGTGCATTGCTTTGAATAGCAACATCCGGGGAGTTAGCGGGCCGGTGAACGACGTACTGGCCGGTTTCCATGGTTACCCTTCGACGTTTTCGGCGTCACAGTAGACGCTTAACGCTAGATGTAAAATATCCATACGCGCTCTGCTATTTTGACTTTCGTTAAAATCTGTTTGATACTGGTCGACAATGGTAAAATTGTTTGAAAATGCCCTGCGTGTAACTAAATGTCATATAGCATTAATTGTGAAGAGGCATGTAATAAAAATATTATTGCCTTAATATATGGGTTTATGTGCCCTCGTAGAAGGAGACAATTTGCCCTCCTGCCGTCGGACAAATTGTCACCTGCTCTCGGGCACATAAACACATGTATTCAGGCAATAATATATATTAACATCTTTTGTTGAATGAATAGTTGATTTGCGCTATCCATGTGTATTTGTAGATCATCACTATACATGTTTTAAACACCAGCTGTTTCCACATATATAATGTCGAACCCAAACTTCGATTGTGACAGTCCATGAACGAAGCATGCAGGAAATATTGAATGTAGATACATAAGGTATGTGAACCTTACAGACCGTCCGGATTACTGCAGATTTAGACAGTGACGTACAAGCTGCCTTGTGCAAATTATTTTGGCGATTGTCGTGAGAATATTCCCTCTTTATCGTCGAGTCGAATTGTCCTGGTGATTTTATGTCACGTATAATTTTCTCTGGTAATACTGAAGTGAATGTTAAAATTCAGAAGTCATTTGATGCAGATTGCAGTAAATTTTAGATCTCTAAAATGTTCTTGTTCAGCTAAGTGACACAACTATCACTGGACCAATTACACGTATGACTGTTCCTCGATATTGATCGGCGACTTGGCGTTTGATCCGAGGGTACATCTACAGTATGGTCAGAATCGTTTCTGTTCTGTTTTGTTTCAGTATCGTCAGAATCGTTTCTGTTCTGTTTTGTTTCAGTATCGTCAGACTTTTTCTGTTATGTTCCGTTTGCTTTGCGAATTCGGTCAGAGCGCAGTCGATCTGCTTACTCAACAATTCATTTGTTTTATTCGTTTCACTTGAAGTAGTTCCGTATGTTTTGAATACTGTCGGTACTGCACCTATGACAGCTATCAGTGCTGTCTCCAGTGCTGGATGAATATCGAACGACTTAATCACAAAAAACGCAAAAATTAAAAAAACAATAATAGAAGACAACTTTATAAGTGTAGCACCAAATTCATGACGAACAGGTAGAATTCTGTCAAACACAAAGGATAGGGCATCTTTGTGAACGCTATCTGACAATTGTCTAGATTGTGCATACACAACTTTTCGGAAAACAAATGTTTTCTGGTTATATGTTTTCTGGTCATCTGGTTTCTTCTCAATTTCATCACTTACATATTCAGCACTGCTGTATTTTCTCAACATTATTTCAAACGTTTGCTGAGTAAGGTTGTCGTATGATTCAACGAAACTGTTGTAAATTGATAGCACATGACCCAGTACGTTCAATACAACTACTATAACTGGAGCGAGTATATCAGGATTCAGAGCTACGCCCATCAAAGTAAAAACAAAAGAGTAGAGTATAACCCACAAACTTATCAACATAACAAAGTAAGTCAACAGCAGTACAGTTATCGGAAATAGTATTGTAAAAACAACTTTATATCTTCGAATAATCGACTGTGCGCAGCCTTTTGTGACTTCATAAATGAAAATAATGAACGTTATCGGGGGTAGGTGTGTTAACAGAGTCAATGTGTAGTACATACAAGAATTTAAACAGTCTGTTTTGTTGAAATAGCCAATTTTCCACGTTTTTTTATGGACAAGAGCCTTGACGGCATTAATCTGAAGTTTTCTGACGAAGACAAGGATATCAACTAAGAGATGTTCATCGTCGTTTTCAAATAATATATCGTTTTCTTTACTTTCTTCTTCTTCCTCATGTTTTTCGTTTTGCTCGTCATCGTTTTCTTCGCCATGATCATGTATATTTTGTTTTCCTCCGCCTTCTTCGTCTCGATCAAGTGATACATCTTCCTCTTCATCTTGTTTGTCTTGCCCATCGTCGTTTTGATCGTCTAGATCAGGTAATTTACCATTTCCTCCACTTTCTTCATGTTTACCGAGCAATAGGTCTTCTTTATCCTTTTTGTTTTGATCACGTGATACCGTCCGCAAGAAATGTTCGTAAACACCACTTTGAAAGAAGAAGTATTCTAGGTTTGTTTTTGCAAACGTATAAAGTGAAATTGTATTGCAACTCGAATTTTTTGACCGGTGCTTTACGCACAAACGTTTGCCTAAAGCGTCGCCGAATATTAATATGAAAGCAGAACAGACCAAGCTGTAAGTAACGTATAATATACACACTGTAAATATACGCCAGGTTTCGAAGGGATACGGCATGAACAGTGCTGTCTCATAACGTGGAGGATCAAAATTAGTTAACGAGGTCCATGCCTCGACTTCTTTGTTCGTGTAGCCTAGAAATATTGGCCCAATGATAACCAACAAGATAACGCATACGGGAACTACAAAAGCGAAGTACATAACCACCATTAGCCGTTTCAGAAACATTCCAATATCATGACACCTTTTAGACCCTCTTGAATCTTCTCTGTTTGGTTTCCCAGTAGAATGATGCCAGTACCTTGAGATAGTTGCTATTGTTACAGGTTGTTTCGTGCAGCATGCTATGAGATCTCTCTCCCTTACATAAAATTTCTCCTTACGTTTTCGGAACTTCTTCCAAAGGATTGGATGTTCTGTTGCAGCAGCTATCAAGATGTACCAATAAACAACTGGTAACACGAACAACCATAAAATTATGGAGAATATCAGAGCAGAAAATGCAATCGCGGTCATCCATTTGTTTTCCTGCAGTTGTTCGAAACAAGTGTCCTCGTTTTCCCAAAAGCTGATCAAATGGCAGCACTTGAATTCTACTTTAGCATCTGTTTTTGGATTGTCGACAAATCGATGACACAGATGATTGTTGTCTTTTTGTGCATTACTATCAGAGGAGGATGATATGTTCATATAACCTCTCTGCTACTCCAACTTTACAACATTCAGGTAGATGAGCAATTTTTTGAGACGAACCATTACAATCTCGAAAGAATACTTCAAAGTGTGGTCCGCGAAGAAAGACTGTCGTAAAGGAGTAGAATTCCGCCGAATGGGGAACATGCAACAATGACCTCCCTTTCTCATTGTAGAGCCAGTGCCATAACCATAAACCGTAAGCATGAGAAGTGTTCCACAACATAGGATTAAACCCATTGTAGTCAGGAAACTTCAACCAAAATCGAACCATCGTAGCATTACGGTCTTTGATCAAATCACTGAATTGATCAGTCACTTGTTGCAATGTGTCTTCTGTATACAGTGTAACAGATGAAGGCTCGGCAATACCTGAATCACTGGTGCAGTTGAAGTCATACGTAACTTCCTTTTGATTTTTCGCTTCATTTAGGTTCTGGAATCCGGACGAACAGTCATTGATGACGCTGCTGATGACAAATATTATCAAAAATACTGAGGCGCAGTGCATCTTCATGTGCAATAGTGACCAAACGATTTTGTAAATCCTGCCTTCACAGGTCTGTCTTTCGGCGTACAGTGAATAACAAAAAGCGGTAAATGGGGATGAGCTGGCCGTCTTAATTCTGACCCCTCGAACGCCAAGGCAGTCTTAATTTATATGCTACCAATATATCAATGTCCGAAGGTCGGTTCACACTCTGCTGTGGGTATGGTAACATCAAAGTATATATTGAACCTACAACAACATCTGTGTGTCGGACAAAGTTTATCACCTACAAATCAAGGTGTGGCAATATCTCATCATCGTAGAGAGTCACTAGGCATGTGGAATGTGTATCTAATTTTTGGTTTCAAGTTTGCACCACTGAAGCCCATTTCATTCTGTAAAGGGATTTGATGGAAGCATATCCAAAGGGAAAAAAATTTATTGTTGTTGCTTTTCCTTTTCCATGTAAGCGGCTGGTATTCTATAGGGGATAACACCTTCAAAATCTAGAACATTTTTATTGTCTCACCGCAATGAATAGCAACGGTAACATCTATAATGAAATCTCTTTATTACCTTCAAAATATACTTCTGGACTGATACTTTTGATAGAATATTTCATCGGCAAAGAGGTTTTCAATGTTCAAACCGTCGATAAAACACATACAGCACAATACATAATAAAATATGTATGTTAAGGAGGCAGGTACATGTACACTGATGTTCTACAAGTCTGGTTGGTTGCCCTATTTTTGCCGTTGACTGTGGCAGAAATGGAGCATAGAACTAATATTTCACTTATAAATTGTACGTTTGAGGGCGCTCGACTATGTAATCTCGAATCTCAGGTTATGGTGTTTCACTATTATAATTGTGTGCAAGTGACTTGGATTTAGGTTTAATACATGACACTGACGCATGGCTGCATTCAAAATAAGGGAATAAGCACAATTATAGGTAGGGGCCGAAAAAGAAAATGAGGCACAAAAAGAGATTCAATGTTTAAGGGGGTGCTTAAAAATTCCAGAGTACCGTGAAAGGCCTCGACTTATTCGTCAAGGCAAATTATATAAATATAAAGATCACTCTAAATGGGACAGGAAACATTTCCTTTATAAACCTGTTTTCTGAAGTTTTCAAATGAATGAACTGTCTCTCAATGATCATAATTAATCAATAATGGAACATAACTTCTTATCCCTCCATACAGCTTACTGTTACCATCGACCACAATGCCTGGATAATCACTTGGTTGCAGTTGAAACTATTATTATTGTTATTTTCTATTATTATTTATTATTATTTATTTATTTATTTATTTATTTATTTATATATTTATTTATTTATTTATTTATTTCAGGCACATGTAGGCCCATATCCGAGAATAGAAAACAGTGATAAAAGAACTAATATACAAAAAGGACTTAAAATTTATCAGTACATTAAATATGGAAAACAAGACTCTGTTCCAAAATAGAGTTTATTTCTAAAACTTCGACGTTTCGATTCCACACAGGAATCTTCATCAGGAATCTAAAAAACAACAAAATTACAGTAAATATTGGACTAGTAAAAACGAAAACGAGCAACACTGGCGTAAAACCATTTAAAAACTATTCGAAGAACTGAGTTGTTGGTTTATAAAAAGAACTATGGCTAAAAATCTGTACAGACGAGAGGAAAAAGGTTTGAACTTACAAACAGAAGACGAGTGAACACTCAGTCTAAAAGTAGCGATGTTGACCGGCCGGATCGTACAAAGCCAATGGCGCGAAATACAATGAAGGGAGGGCTCCCCAGAACAAACAACTTACATACATGAGGAAAGGACTCCCTAGCTGTAGGTGAAGCGGATTTGAAAACCTATAGGAACTGTAATTTATTTACCAGTCCTTTTTATTGATGCCGTTGGGTGACAGAGTACCAAGCTTATGAATGAAATGAAGTTCAAGCTGCTTTCTTATTTTATCTGCTTTTGAAAACACTTTACAAAGACCAGAGAAACGAAAATTATTGATGTTGTGCCCGGGTTCATGAAAATGGAAATTTTGACTGTCTTTTACAAATTGTCACGCCAGACAAAATTTGATCGCGGGAGAAACACAGGTCGCCATGTTGTTTGTGAACATTGACAAGAACATCGCAAAAAAGTTCCGACGCACCAAAATTGATGATATAGACGCGGGTTGTCGTGACGTAGAACGAGCAGAGGATAAATAACTGGATAAACCACGATATTTTCTGTTCAGAGACGACAAACTTGGCTTGTGTATGTGATAAAGCTAATTATCATATACCCATGCCCATATCGGTTCATCCTTCTGACGTTTACCGTAAAAATATCAGCCGTGATATTTTACGGTAAACGTCGATATATGCATGATAAACGTCATCGCTTTTGGAGTGTTCAAATTTGTAAACCGATTATGCGTACTTAATAGCTATACGTGTGACACAAATATTATCAGCGCTCTTTACTTATTCTTAGCTTTCAGCAGTACAGTAGTGTTTTTAAAGGCACACGCTGACCGAGATAAAGCCGAATTCGAAAGAATCCAGAAAGCAGCAACCAGATACATGCTTCATTATTCCATAGATGGTGACTGTAAATAGCGGTTGGTTCTTCCCACATATCCCATGCTTTACGCAGAGAGGCAGTTGATCTGATATTCTGCATGTATGACTGCACTACTTTTCACAAACATCCACAAGTTTGTTGAATTAAGAATCCTGACAGTTACACCCATCCTCACACTGCTACAAATAGAGAATAAAGCTCTTTCGCACTGATTCTTAACGCCGCACAGTTTCTTGGTATAAGTAACCCGAGGCCTAATGGACAAGCAATTTAAACACTCGCATTTCGCAGGGCAATAAAAATTGTATTGGGCACATTTCATTGATAATTTGATACTAAAAACATTTAAAGATGGACAACACGCCGATTTAGCAGAAAATGCAGACTTTCATGGGCATGTATTTCATTTACTTTATGTTTTGGGTATTTTTGCTTTCAATTATTATAGATTTGAAGTCAGTTTGTTCTTGGGGGACTGACTTCAGGAGCCCAATCCCTTGTAGACGTTTTTACCAATGTTTACTTTGGATAATCTTAATAAATAAAATACATAACATAGCGAAATGAGACTTTTTCATGAAATTCAAAAATCAACCTCCTTCTACCCATATGTATTTCTGATCACCACGCTCTCTTGAAGATTGAAACTAGGTAGTCGCTTGATTTTGGTATTTACCTAAGTACACAGGTCTGCTGTCAGCTATAGTTAATACTGGTATTCAAAATGTCTCCCCGCTTTCACGGTGTTCTGGTCAATAGACGATCTAAACATTACAAGTCATATCATACAAATTACATTAGCTTGAGATGTTTTTCATCCCTCCTTCTTTATCACAAATGTATTCAGATATCACATCTTATCAATTTTTTAACAAAAAGATTTCGGGTTATAACTCCACTAGTCGATACCAAAAAATACATAAATGTCCCCCCAGTCAATTATTTGTCAAAGTTGATGGCAAAGAGAATAGATTGTTACCCAACTGCCATTGTCGATAGCATACTTAACCCTTCTTCATCAAACAGAATGTCCATTCTTCCTAAAGTTTACCGAAGAAAAAGCAATTGAAACTTTGAATAGATGGTTATGGAGAATATGCGTCGAGAAAACAGTTCACGATAATACCAAAAATAGTGTGGCGATGACATTGTGCTTCAATTTTGGACCAAAATCGACTGAAATGGATATGAAATGTGTCTGTATCAAACAAACGTAGCATCATATCGGTCAGTATTTTGATAATATTAAGAGGTAAGTTTTCAATATATTTTTAATGAAAGGTAAAACTTCATGTGTGAGTAGTTTTAAATAATACAGAGAGGTAAACACAAAAACATACTCAGAAACATCAAATTCTAAGCTATAAGCGATTTTTTCCATAAAATATCATTTTCGATCGAAATTCATAGAAATATTCTAATAAAATATTATATGGCTCATTTTGTTTTCATAGAGACCTGTACTAAAGTGATAAGTCTAGTCTCTCACAACCCATAAAAAGCGGTAGGTTTAATTATCTAAACAGTGATTGTTGGTATGCAGGATCCATACAAACATGGTGCGTTCATTAAGCCAGACACCAAACAAACTTATAAGGCACTCATAGTTTTCAAAATAACTGTTCACTATTCTCAAAATGTTAATATCACCCATTTCATTTAAATTTTAATAGATGTGATATGTAAGAACACTTGTAAGAACCTGCTAATAAAATTTCAAATTATTCATAGTTCAGTTTCTGAGAACAATTTTCTTACCTAAAATAGCATAATAGATAAAATTCACTGATCACAGTAACGCTTACAATGCTCCGTCTTATATGACTGCAATGATGACAAACAATACAGTGCAATCAACTAGATTTTTATTTTAATTAAATCAGTCGATGGCACCTTAAACAAGTCATTGACAATGACATAGTCCCCACTTGTAATAGGAGTATTAGTCTTGAGGGGGCAGGGAAATGAGGTCATTAAGAAGTATCACTAAAGTGTATATGTTCAGATCTATGGACACATAGGTCTATGTCATTGTTCCCAATTTGAAACAAGAGGCATGTCTAAGTTATGGTTCTAAATCAGGAAAAAAGATCAAACCTCTATCTGTATTGGCCAGCCAAGAAATACATATGTGCATAATAAATGAGGTACAAGATGTGACATCTTAAGGTCTATTATCCTATCAAAATTGAAGCGTAAAGAACTTGTGATTACTGAGTTATGCATATATATGCATATCCAAGGTCAAAGGTCATCAAGGTCACGTGACATTTTGAAAAAAAACATTGTATTGCTAATTAATCCATATATGCCAAAATTCAGACCTCTAGCTCTATTGGCTCTTGCCCACAATTATATATGGGCATAATTAACGAGGTAAAGCATGTGTTGTCATAAGGTCTCCCATCCTACTAAATATAAAGGACATAGCACTTGTGGTTACTTATTTATTGACATAATCGTGTATTTTAGGTAAAAGGTTATCGAGGTCACATGACATTTTGTCAAAAAATTTCTATCCTATAGTCTATCCCTATATACTAAAAATCATACATTTACCTCTATTGGCTTGTTCAAAATTATATATCCACATAATGAATGAGGTACAATATGTGGCGTCATAAGGTGTCCCATCATACCAAATATGAAGGGTGTAGCACTTGTGGTTCCTGAGTTATGGACAAATGTGTATATTTGGGGTCAAAGGTCACCGAGGTCACGTGACATTTTGTCAAAAAAATTGTATTGCTAAGTTATCCCTGCATACCAAAAATCAGACCTCTAGCTCTATTGGCTCGCTCAAAATTAGATATGCACATAATTAATGAGGAACAATATGTGGCGTCATAAGGTGTCCCATCATACCATATATGAAGGGTGTAGCACTTGTGGTTACTGAGTTATGGACAAATATGTATATTTGAGGTCAAGGGTCACCAAGGTCATGTGACATTTTGTCAAAAAAATTGTATTGCTAAGTTATCCCTATATACCAAAAATCAGACCTCTAGCTCTATTCGCTCACTCAAAATTAGATATGTGCATAATTAATGAGGTACAATATGTGGCGTCATAAGGTGTCCCATCATACCAAATATGAAGAGTGTAGCACTTGTGGTTACTGAGTTATGCACAAATATGTATATTTGAGGTCAAAGGTCATTGACATCACTTGACATTTTGTCAAAAAAATTGTATTGCTAAGTTATCCCTACATACCAAAAATCAGACCTCTGGCTCTATTGGCTCGCTCAAAATTAGATATGCACATAATTAATAAGGTACAATATGTGGCGTCATAAGGTGTCCCATCATACCAAATATGAAGGGTGTAGCATTAGTGATTACTGAGTTATGGACAAATATGTATATTTGAGGTTAAAGGTCACCAAGGTCACGTGACATTTTGTCAAAAAAATTGTATTGCTAAGTTATCCATATATACCAAAAATCAGACCTCTAGCTCTATTGGCTCGCTCAAAATTAGATATGCACATAATTAATGAGGTACAATATGTGGCGTCATAGGGTGTCCCATCATACCATATATGAAAGGTTTACCACTTGTGGTTACTGAGTTATGGACAAATTTGTATATTTGAGGTCAAAGGTCACCAAGGTCACATGACAGTTTGTCAAAGTGTCTGAGATATCTGCGTGACTCACGGACTGACATGACCCAATCTATGAGCCCCCTGGACTTTATCTGTGGGGACTAAAAACTGTGTCACTGCATCCTTTTTGCAATATGAATACGATGAGAAACTAAATTTTTATTTATCTTGGGAGCCTATGTACTGCCTTATACATGGGAGTCTATGGACTGCCTTATACATGGGAGTCTATGGACTGCCTTATACATGGGAGTCTATGGACTGCCTTATACATGGGAGTCTATGGACTGCCTTATACATGGGAGTCTATGGACTGCCTTATACATGGGAGTCTATGGACTGCCTTATACATGGGAGTCTATGGACTGCCTTAAACATGGGAGTCTATGGTCTGCCTTATACATGGGAGTCTATGGTCTGCCTTATACATGGGAGTCTATGGAGGTGAAAACTAAAAAGTCCTCTACCACGGCCAAATTTGATCGCATTGTGAAACAAATCGACGTGCATCTGTATGAGGTATGGTACTATCCTTGTACCAAGTTTGAACGAAATCGCTCCAGGCGTCTCTGAGATATCTGCGTGAACGGACGGACGCACGGACATGACCAAACCTATAAGTCCCCCCGGACGGTGTCCGTGGGGACTAATAAATATGAACGTAAGTAGATTTGTCTTGATTTGAAAACTAAAAACAAGACAGTGTCGTGCACATTTCATATTCTTTTTTCACAAAATAGAAAGGAGTCAGGCTAAGGAACATGTGCAATAAACCTGAAAGTCGTTTGGCCAGCATTTTACAAGAAATACGTTTTAATTCAAAGATGAAAACAATGCCCTACAATTGTAAACATGGAATTGCATATGAATTTTCACAAATCAACTCACTCTTTGAAAGCTATCAATAATCTTTAAAAATTCTTTACACAAGCATGTTTGGAGAATGTTATGTTTTGACAAAAAAATTACAAATTTGGCCAAAATATTCACCAACCCAGACTTTGTCATCTTTTGGAAATTTTATAATCAAGTAATCCTGAAAAAAAAATCCAAGTTTGAGACCCATCTGAAACATGATTCCCGAAGAGAAGATTTTTGACAAATATGGAAAGATAATACTAAAAAAGATACAAATATGTAAATTTTATGTTCATGTGAACAAATATTATAAACATTGTACCTACCAACAAATGTACCGAATATCAAAGTATATTGACTCTCTTATTAATGGAAAATTTTGAAATTAAGGAAAAATCATGACATGATATTTTCTTAATTCTGCTGGCTATATCTACAAGACCCCTCTCATTCTAGATAATCATTCAAACATTCCACTAACCAAAGCTGGTCACATGTGGTGTAGAAATTTGGAGTTAGAGCCAGAATAGAAAATTACAAACATTGAATAAAAAAAATACATTATTTCTACTTTAGATAGCTCCACACAAAGTAAAATGAATTGTTTATTTCGGCGGTTTTTACAAATTTTCACCCTCACTTTTTACATATACTCTGTAACTTTTATGTTTAATTTCAGGCAAACTCCATCTCTGACTCAGGATCTGTTCTCTGCACCGATCAGCACCGAAGTCGCGGAAGTAACAGTACATGATAAGAACATCGGTGAAGTTGTATAAAGTAGTAGTATGCGCCTCGAAAATGAAAGACTTGAACCTTTGTTCAAACACTTCCCAAGGTAACTTTCAAACATTCTCTTTCAAAATCAAAAATAAAAAGGTCTCTGTGCAAGTTTTGATTCCACAAAGTCTTCCAAGTACCCAAAGGATTGAAAATAATGACTCGATTCAAACTCGTAAAGAGTCACCAGAAAAAAAGGCTGCTAATACATTACCCTAATGATGCTAGAGATTCGGCAACAATGCGACAAAACCTGATACGTAGACAAGTTGGAGTTGTTTTCATGTTGTTAAATCTTATGCAAGGGCTGTAATTTGTTGAACAAATAAATAAGCGCAAGTGAACAATATTTATCTCCGGTATACATTTAAAGATGACAATGTTAGGAAATGCAGATTGTGCTATAACTCGGTGGAGATGGCACGAAGGGCGCTGGCTCTTACTTTTATTTTCTTACTTATCCGGATGCAGTTCATCTTAAGTGAATTTGAGTTATGAATAAAACAAGACAACTCACTATAAAGGCGCCATAACACTTGCGTCGGTGACTGATGAAAATAGGTCAAGATACTCCCATAGTTGAATAAATTTCCATGCTCTTCTTGACGATCGTGAAGGACGCCCTCATACGAGAGAGCATTAAAGAGACTCAGCACATTTTGAAAGTAGACCTACAAATCCTCCATTAGTATTGACCAGTGAGTGACCTATTTTTAAACCTTAATTTCAAAAAACTTTCATATATATATATATATATATATATATATATATATATATATATATATATATATATATATATATACATATAATTGGATCTTCATATTTTTCAAATTTCTAAAAACTGTTAGGTACCCTATAGCTGAATGTTGCAATTTTACGAATTACCCATAAAAACATGAGTTTATCTTTAAAGAAAAAGCAAATGAATTTGCATTTGGAGATTAAACTGACATTTCTTCACCGTCCAAATATCACTAATTAGTTCCAATCGTGTTCCAAATAATGGAGGACTTTGATGTTGAAAAAAAAATGTAATTTATGTTTGACAACAGTAAAACGCAAGTGATTATGAATAGAATAAAAATTACAAATTAACTGACAGACAAGCTATTTTGTAAGCTATCAACCGCAGTCTCAGTTTTGGATCTTCCTAACGAACATTATTGTACATAAAGTGTTGGTTTCAAATTTGAACCAGATTGTTATGTTATAAAAAAGTTGAAGTGTTTTTCTAAGTTTAAGTGGGCGGAGGGACTGCGATTGAATATATACCTAACCCTTGCTTCGAATGCTTCGAATTCCTTTTTATTTTCCACTCCTTTTCCATTTGTGCATTACCATGGCGTATCCTTAGATGATAATTTATGTTAGAGTAATAAAGCTATCAGTATGAAAAGGGCAATCGCTTTTTCAGTGTAGGTCACATGCAATTCCAATTATTTGATAAATGATTGCAGTGGTAATAACCAGTAGATCCGAGTGTACACATAGCTCTTTCCGCTCATAGAGTCTGTAAACCTGTATGTTTGATGACTCTGGCATCGTTTGTTTAAGGAAAAATGGTTGTCATGATCTCGTAGCTTTTTTGGCGAAGTGACCCCTCCACTTGCAACGGTAAGGTAAAAATGTCCCCGAGTCACACTTTCCATTTATGCTCGCCACAAACATCCCCTAGTTGGTTAAAATGACCGGTATGATCAAATATGCCGACGGCCAACGGCCAACGGCATAGACCCTAGCAGTCACGGTCACTCGTGGATAAAGATCGTAAAGCTGCCTAAGAGAGAAACAATTGTTTCGGGGGAGGTACGGATTTGTTGGGAGGCAATTCGTAGGTGGGTAAAGGAGGGGAAAACCGATCTTGTAGTGGCTTAAGAAAAAATGCCTTTGTGCTGATATCAGCAAACTGCGAAATAAGCATGATTATCTCATAATCTGGGGAGGCGCGCCACCTACGGCGACGCTAATATGTGCAATGTCTCGTAGCTTTTTTGAAATAAAAATGGACACAATCAGTATTTGAATAAGGTAGATATGTTTGGCTTGGTCTGTAAAAAAGAGAAATAATAATACTCCATGGCAGCAGTCTATAACCTAGTTTTAAAAGCAATATATTATTCTCTAAATATATTTCTATGTTTATATTTAGAAAAAAAAAACAAACAAGTTTTTTCCTTTTAACATTGAAAACACGAAATATTTCATGGAATACTAATATAAGTTCTGTATTTGAAAACAGGACATGACGTCATTCCTGAGAACTCTTAGAAAGAAGTTGACGTTACTGATTTAATGTAAACAGCTGTAGAAGTACTGCATTATCATTTAACCACTATTATATCACCATAAATCTACTGGGAACTCTTCGGCAGTGGTTCTTGGATAACAGTGCATATTCCGTATCTCTTCTTTGGTTTTGTGGCTTGAAGACAAGAAACTCAGAGGCATCTGGAGTGCAGCACTGTCCAGGTCAGTCAGCTCATAATTATTTTTTTACCAGTTTTCTCTTGTAAATCAAATTTAAATGGCAGAAGCATGAATTGTAAACTGTTGTTTATTGCTCCTAAAAAACACTACAAGTTATTTATAGGTACAGATTTAAATCAATGGCATGAATGTAGGTGTGTTAACTGCATGGTAACAACATGATTACCGAGAAAAAAGCGCATCGCTTCTCTATACGGAAAAGATGACTTGATGCAGGACTGGCATAGGAAAAACATTGTTTTTGCATTACGGGGGGAAAAATTGCTTCTATACCCATTTCTCCACCCTCCGAAATCCAACGTTTTCCCTTAAAACTCTGTAAGAGCGAGCAAAATTCTACGTACAGTGCTGAGGTTATATTTTCAATGGAAGCAGCACACAAATCGGCGGAGTATACGTGTCCGCCGTCGGTAGAGTTGAAAATAATGTGCTGAAAATAGTTACCTTCCTAGCACGGTCACTTTTATTGCTGCTTTTGGTTCACATTGAAACCACTGATAAGGCTCTAAGCAGAACTGCGGTATGTCGACATACAAGTTTGCCGCCATTAACGGTAGCAACCATTCAGTGATTGCCACTCTAAGGTGGCCAATAGTTCTACAACAGCCTTACGAATCACTGTCCCACTCATTCACAACATAAACACACAGTTTCATGACCTGGCTATCCATAAACAAAATTTTGATTTTTATTGTTTTTCAAAGAGCAGTAAATAATAGGACGAGTGTAGATAGAAAAGCTAGCTTTATTTTGCCGTGATGTATACGATATTATGCAGGGTATTATTCCTGTGTTTCTGTGTTCTGAATCCATGTAGTAACGAGCGGCCACAACTATTCTACAGTATTATTACCTATAGGTAAGGCGCTTTAAATAAAATTCTTTGTTTGCCGTCTGCGTGCTGATAGGTTTTCGAAAAAAATTAAGAAAAAAAACACAATGTTAACACCTGTACAAATAAAAATATTATTTTTCCAAAAGAAACCAAATTAAAATGAGCTTATGTTAATACACTTGTGTGTTTTTCTATGTGTTTGTTTTCCCCCCGGCCCCCGGCTTGTTGATAGGTTTTTCAAAAATCCAAGGACGGCAAACAAAGATTTTTTTTAATGGCCTAAGCGTATATATCCACTATACCCCACACCATGACACATGCCTGCAGTTAGCTGAAAACGATATCTGCCCAAAATTAAGAAAAGTGGTTTGCTGATTACCAAGTGATTTCAAGATATGGCCCTCTGTATTCCTGCGTAATTTTCCGATACGATGTCAATTTCCCGTCACGTTTGTCGTAACATATACCTTGAAATGGCGGAAATAAGGATAAATCAGGCCAAATAAAAATGTGTGTCTCCATTAACCAGAGCCACCTTGTTTAAAACTCTTTAGACTTCCATCTTTCGTATTTTTTGAAAAAAAAAACATGCGTGACTTTGCCAAGTTTTGCTCTGTTCATTTTCATGCATCCGATCAAAAATAAAAATCAGCAATGCAAGGCAAATATATTGCTTTAGGCCTTAGTCTACCGTTTTCACAAATGAATCGCCCTTTTAAGTATCCAATTCGATCTCTGAGACAAGAGCGCAAGAATACGTGTTCAACGGTGAGGCCGTATACACGTTGGTAGCAATTTGTAATCAGTGTTCACTATTGAAATCGAATATCACATTTTGTGATATTTTGGCGCCAAACATTTTTGTCAAACAGCGTTGTCACTACCGGCTACTACTAAAGCGTCGTTTTGACATCAATATATCAAATGGTTGGTGATTTGAAGAAGATGTATCGAATGATTTTATTGCACTACTTAAAATCAGCCTTATCAAAAAGCTGCCATTAATATGCCAAACGGAGTAAACGGGGGCTGTAAACTTTTGAGTCGATGAGGGGCTGTACCAGTGGAGTTAGATCGACTAAGAAACTCTAGCGATTGTGCCCTTCAGCGAGATCACACAAGAGTGTGCAGATTCTGTCGCACAACTTGAACTTATCCATACTCTTTCAACTGGTCCAACCCTTCTTCAACATAATTTTCTGTTACATACCCATACAGCAAAATCGATAAATTTATGGAACAACTTTATACATTATTTACAATAAGTATAAAAGTTTGAAATCATTTTGCAGCTTAGATTCTCGGCAATTAGCTTTTTACAACCACCGTGGTCGTCTTGGGCTAAATTGGTAAACACAATTTTGAGCACTTTAAAAGCATCTCGGAGGTTTCGTGCGAAGTCATGCAAGGGGGTGTACCATGATGTATTTATGATTGTGACAGTGCAATAAGGACCGCACCGGATATTTCCTTTATTGAAATTCACTTTGAAGTATGTACTCTGTACGTACTCTATTACTCATTTGGCGCCAGGCGTTCCTTTCCAGGTAACGCCACTTCAAGCTGACCTAGATTCAGTCCAAGGTCTTGGAAAAACACCTTCCGACAAGCTGAGGCTTCGAAAACCTCAAAAAGCTTTTATTTTTTTCGTGGAAGGGGGCCAGCGGAACTCAGTGACTGAGTTTTACTAACGGTTTTGGAGGAGTCGTCAAATTTTCGGATAGACTGTCTAAATGGGTCATATTTTGAGAAAGCCAAAAAATTAGCCAAAAACTACAGATAGTGTCCATAGTCAAATTTATGCGATCGTCGTGTTAAATTTCAGCGACATTTTGATGCCACATCATGGCTTCACCATATTTTACTTTGTTACTCATTTTGGCGCCGGGCGTCACGGTTTCTTTCCAGGTAACGCCTCTTCAAGCTGACCCACATTCAGTCCAACTTCTACAAAACAACTTCCCAAAAGCTAAGGCTTAGAAATCGTCAGGAAGCCTTCATTTTTTGTTAGGGGTGCGTTTTACAAAAAAAAAAAGCGTTTTAGGAGTCGTCAATTTTTAGGATAGATATTTTGAGGGGTGGGGGCTTATATTTTACATAACATTTGTATGGAACTTTGATATTACTAAAGAAGAACAAAACATTCAAAAATGGAATAGAATATGGTGTATTCTGTATGACATCTGGGAACAATAGCAACTATGCCCATTGTAATGATGGACAAAAAACTGCACATATCCTGGCATAAACCAGGTTTGAAACGCGAACAGTAGGTAGCACAGTTTAGTACCTATGTATGTGTAACTCATCGCTTGTTTTTCAGTATTTTTGTATTCTGTGTATTAAGTTCAGTTTCTTGGTCAACTTTTTATTGGGAGTGGAGATTTAGCCCAGCGGTTCTCTCCGTGGCCTCTCAGCTAGGCGACTGATGCCGTATGTTGTGGGTTCGAATCCGATTGAAAACTAGCCGTATTTTCTACCCTGGGTTGGTAACTCTGCTGGTGGACAGAATTGTCCCCGAGGTTATTGTTCGCCCAGTTAAAGCGATGAAATTCGTTTCTTCGCTTCGATAAAGTGTGTATGTGCAATGTATGATAGTGAGCATGCGTGCGTGAGTGCTTCATGAACTCTACAACGTATTGAGCGGTCTCAGTCAGAAAAAAATGTAACAACTTAGCCGGCTATTGAACCACTCTTTTTTATCGGGAGTCGAGATTTAGCCGAGCGGTTCTCTCCGTGGCCTCTCAGCTAGGCGACTGATGCCGTATGTTGTGGGTTCGAATCCGATTGAAAACTAGCCGTATTTCAGCAGGATGAAAGACCAAGATTTTAGCTTCACAAGAAGGCAATATGTGTGCGAGTGTACCATGGTTGGCGTTTAAAACTGAATTAAAGTTCAAAGTAACCATAAGGTTCCATCGACACCGTCGAGTATTCATATTTGCTAACAACGCGGTAGTATACCGTTGAGTGGACTGTTTCATATCAGGTTGGGGGTGGCTTAGAAGATTAGGAGCAAAAGTTCCGAGTAGATTCAATTGAAAACAATCCAGTCAAAGACTTAGGTAAAGTCCCGTTACACCTAAAACATGTGACTGAAACCTGTTGTTAGCAGTATTGTACAATACACGGGCAATTGTGCAAAATGTTGGCCAATGTTCTTTCTCCTTCAGTGAGGAATGTAGATTAACATATCTTCAATCCCTAACAATTTGCGGAATGCATGAAGAAAGGCGAATTCAAGAAAATAAGATTAAACTAGAAAGCATTTGCAAGCAAAAGCAAAGTTTCAGAGACCAGAGCAGCGGAAGAAAAGAGAATGTGTGACGAAGATTGGTGCAGAATGAAAGAGTGCTTGGGATTTTAATATGCATGCACGTACCTATAGTGAGGGCTGAAGTTCGTAGAGCAGTGCATCATGGTAACTGTAGTATGTCTGTATGATATGGGCATTGTAGATGGCAGAATTGGTAGACTTGACACAGATATGGTCTAGGAGGCTGCCTTTGAGTGTAGTTGGTTCGGTGATAACTTGTCACTAATTACAAAGTTCATTAAATATGCAAATAATCCCTAAATTATCTTGACACTATTCAATGATTCATAGCACAATTGAATATTTATCAAATCAATATCTGTAGCACGTTTCACAAAATTTGGTGCCGTAATTTCAGAGTTATATACCTAATTACAAAGTTTATTAAATATGCAAATGAACCCTTAATTAACTTTACACTACTAAATGCTTTACAACACAGTTAGATATCTGTCAGATCAGTATATGCAGCAGTTTTCATCACATTTGATGCAGTTATATCGGAGTTATATGACTAATTATAAAACTTCATGAAATATGCAAATGAGCTAATTATTACCTTGACACTGTTCAATGCTTCTCAGTACAATTGGATATTTATCAGATCAACATCTGTAGCAAGTTTCATCAAATTTAACGCTGTAATTTTATAGTAATATCACTAATTACAAAGTTCATTAAATATGCAAATAAACCCTTAATTAACTTCACACAAGTAAATGCTCTACACCACAATTAAATATCTGTCGGATCAGTATCTGCAGCAGATTTCATCACATTTGGTGCAGTTATTTTGGAGTTATATCACTAATTACAAAACTTCATAAAATATGCAAATGACCTATTTGTTAACTTGACACTGCCAAATGCTTCTCAGTACAATTAGATATTTATCAAAACAATATCTGTACCAAATTTCAAAGACTTGGGTGCCGTAATTTCAGAGTTATATACCTAATTACAAATTTCATTAAATATGCAAATGAACACTTAATTAATTTCACACTACTTAATGCTTTACACTTCAGTTAGATATTGGTCGGATCAGTATCTGCAGCAGATTTCATCATATTTGGTCAAGTTATATTGGAGTTATATGACTAATTACAAAACTTCATAAAATATGCAAATGACCTATTTATTAACTTGACACTGCCCAATGCTTCAAAGTATAATTAGATATATATCAGATCAATATTTGTTGCAAGTATCATCAAGTTTGGTACAGGAATTCAGAGTTATCTCACTAATAACAAAAGTTTATTAAATATGCTAATAGGGAAACCATTGTACGGAAAAAAAACGATATTGCATAACTTCATTAATATGCAAGCCACACTAACCAAAATCTAATCAGTTCTTGCAAGTAGCATATGGTACCTGTGTACCAAATCTGACTTGAATCCGTTCAGGCGTTTTTGAGTTATCGTGTAAACAGACAGACAGACACACACACACACACACACACATACACGTGTACTATGACTTGTGAGACGCCAGTTATAATGACACTTATGGGACCCCTATGTTGCTTTAGTGTTAGAACCACAAAAACAAAATAATTCTAAAGTATTCCAGTCAGACTACACATAAATCATAAAAGTTTTTAGAAATAAGCATAAATGACATTTCTGTAGCAGTGTAGACTTATGAAGCCATCCTGGGCTGACCTGAATTATGGATCCGATGGGTGTGATTTATATGCACCCCATAAGCAGTAAAAGTGTGGCCATTTTACAATATAGTACATAGTAAGGCCTTTGAGAGTTTATTTTTCTGCATATGTCAAATTTGACAAGAACCACATCAACTTCCATTGTTGTTGCTATTTCCTTGGCAAAATATTTAGGAACTTGATTGGTGGTCATCCACTCTCTTACTTTATCATTTTCCTGGAGTCTCTTAGTACCGCCTTTCTCTATATAGTCAGAAGAGTGAACATAGGGACGTAGATGAAAAGAAAGCACTGCAGCAATGACTAGTCAATGTACATCACCAATTTCACCAATCTACTTTCTGAGAATCCTTGCCTCACTAACTTTTGTGCTAACAGTCCGTGTCTCACTCAAAAGTCTTCATATGCATTGAATGCTCTACTGTATCTAAGATGTTATGAAATATAATATCATAAGCTGGAGATGATGGTATATTGGTTGACAAAAAGGAAAAGTTTATAATTTCAAAATTGAATGTGATATGCAACGAATTTAAGAGGAAAAGTGGGGACATTTATACACTCATGGTATTTATAGTACGCAGTAAGACCATATGTGTGTATTGGAAGAGGAAAAGTAGGGCCATTTATACACTCATGGTATTTATAGTACACAGTAAGACCATGTGTGTGTATCTGTAAGAGGAAAGGTGGGGCCATTTATACACTCATGGTATTTATAGTACACAGTAAGACCACGTGTGTGTATCTGTAAGAGGAAAGGTGGGGCCATTTATACACTCATGGTATTTATAGTACACAGTAAGACCATGTGTGTGTATCTGTAAGAGGAAAGGTGGGGCCATTTATACACTCATGGTATTTATAGTACACAGTAAGACCATGTGTGTGTATCTGTAAGAGGAAAGGTGGGGCCATTTATACACTCATGGTATTTATAGTACAAAGTAAGATCTTGTTGTGTGTTTTAACAAGAACATACCAGATTAAGAATAAAATGTAACTTCAACCTTAGACAGCAACCAACTACACACATGATGAATGATTTGTTGGTCTTATTTTGATATCAGTTGATATGTTATCGTTGGCAGAAAAAAAGGTGTTTCATCCTTGACATCTTTCAACCAGATATGAACTGAAAATGCTCACGTTTGATCACAAATACAAAATATCAAATTTGTTGATAGGAAACTTTGGAGAGTCTCTTCATACAGTTTTAGATAGGTACAAACAATATTCTGGCGTTTTCTTGATTTGCAATGTGAAAGGTCTCTCATATAGTTAACTATGTACACAAACAATATCGACAGGAAGTTCATGGCGTCAGAAGCAAGGGTTTTGATTAAAACTGTGAAAAGTCTATTGATACAGTTTAATAAGTACACAAATAATATCTCAAACAAGTTAAATGGAGTTCGGAGTAAAGGTTCTTGGTTTAAGTGGTAATTGCTTAAACCCATTTAATATGCAAATTAGCTTGTAGTTGATAAAAACCTGTAACAAAGTCTCTAGCTACAGTTTAATATTTACACAAATAATATCTCTAACAAACTTCATGGAGTTCAGAGGTTTTTGATTTTGAGTGCTAATTACATAATCCCATTAAATATGAAAATTAGCTTGAGGTTAATTATAAACTATGAAATGTACACAAACAATAGCACCAGCAAGTTTCGTGGAGTTTAGAGTACAAGTTCCTGATTTACAGTGCTAATTTGTTAAATTGATTAAATATGCAAATTAGCTTGTTATTAACATGATACTGCCCAATGTCTCACTTCTCAATAAGAATTTATTTGGCATGATGCTTCTTGAGCTATATTGCTATTCAGATAATAGCTGGCATGGTAAGTTTCAAGGTGATTGGTGCAGTAAATCATGCTGTATAACACTATAGTCATCATGCTTCCCATACACAACCACGTATCAGAAAAATTAAAACTGTGATAGCTTCATTAACATGAAAACCACGCCCATCAAAACCTTTTAAGTTTTAGCCATTTTGGTTCTGAACATGTGTACCAAGTTTGGTTGAAATCTTTTCAGCCGTTCTTGAGATATCATGTATACACACAGACAGACATAGCTAAACCATATGCTCACGTGTGAACACGTGAGCAAAAAATGATGCAGCAACATAGTTTTCTAACTTTTTTTATTTTCAACCAACAAGAACGTACAAAAGGCATGAAAACAACATAGGAATGAATGCAGAAATATATGCACAGCAGTGATGCCTGAGGGGATTTTGTTGCACAGCAACAGTTCTGTGGTTTGATTTTTTGTGCACTAATGCATAATTTTGACAGCTTAATATAACAGTGAGATATCTGTACAGCTTTTTTTCACTTAAATTTTCCTCTTGAGATGAAGAAATAAAAGGTTCACTTGGCAGATCTATATTGACATGAATGAGGATGAGAAACAAACTTTTCTTTTGGCTGTACTTGAAAAACAATAACAGGATATACTGGTATAAACATGAATAACTATTAATCATATATTTTTACTGCAATTGCCGACGAAGAAAGAAATTTTCACAGCCGTAATTTTTCTGTTTTGGAACAAGTCATCGTTGATGACACAGTCCCCACTTGTTAATGGGTACTTTGATTACAGGTCCTGTGATAAAAATACTTTGATACAGATGGCACTCAATGGCCAAGAATGAGTTCCATGGTAATGAAAAAACATAAAACCAATGAAGACCACTATCCAAAGGTCATTAAAGGAGTCAACCGGGAATTAGTTGACAGGATGTTGCAAAACATTTTTTCATACTATTCTAACACTAATAGATTATCACCGTACCATATTTCATAAAAGTTTAATGCAGTATTTACAACACTATGAGATCAACATCTGTATCAAGTTTCATCTAATTTGAGGTTGTATCTGTGGATATATCACTCTAATTAGGAAAGTTCATTACATATGCAATTACAAACTAATTAAAATGACACTGATAAATGTCTTTTTCACTGTTAAAGCAATGTGACCTTAACATCTGTACAAAGTTTCATGAACTTTAATGCAGTATTTCTTGACATATCAGCCTAATTATGAAACTTCAATAATTGACATGATACTGCTACATGATGTGAAACAAATTGACGAGCATGTATGAAATATGTCAATGTCCTTGTACCAACTTTGAATGATACTGGTGGAAATATGTCTGAGTTATGGCTCACTACATGAGAAAATCGTAACCGCCGCCACGCAGCGATATTTGATCTTACTGTTTAAAAAATCAACACGTATATGTATGACATAAGTCAATGTCCAGGTAGAAACTTTGAATAAAATCAGTTGAGACTTGCCAAAGTCATGGCTCTCGACATGAAAAAACCATAACAAAATTGCCACCATGTGGCCATATCGGACCATATCGAGAAACAAATCAAAGTACATATTTATATCGAAGTACATATGTATACTATAAGTCAATGTCCTTGTACCTACTTTGAATAAAATTTGCTTGATACATGTCTAGTTTAGTTAAGGACATGGAAAATCGTAAATAAAATGGCCGCCTGGCGGCCATATTGGATCGTATCACAAAACAAATTGATGTGCATATCTATGACATTGGTTAATGTCCTTGTACCAACTTTGAATAAAATCCGTTGAAACATGTCTGAGTTATGGCTTTGTACATGAAAAAATTCTAATAAAATGGCCGTCTGGTGGCCATATTGGATTGTATCGCAAAATAAATCAATGTGCATCTGTAGGTCATAGTGCTATGCCTTTGTGCCAAGTTTGAACAAAATTGGTTAAGCAGTGTCTGAGAAACTGTTGATGACGGACGGACGCACACATGGACGGGACCCAATCTATAAGTCCCAGCCGGACTTAGTCCGCGGGGACTAAAAAAATAGTGTCAGGGACACTGTGCTCACATGTTTTGAATTGGTACATTTGAGAGTGATATAAACCAGCAACCTAGCTTTTGTATCCTGAAAAGTTCTTGCAGACATATCAAAGTGTGGGTACTGATGAACGTTCACTATTTGATTTGAACTATTCATAAATATCTATAATAAGATAAAGATGACATCTGGCCTAGAAGCTTAATATCTTTTATCCTTGGCACTGGGCGTGGGAGGCACGTCACATTGGAAGGTGTTATCAACTATCAGTGTACATACTTAAGTGGACAAGCGGCCTTGGGACCAATATAGACCCTTTGTGATATATAGGACAATTGAAATGATGACACCCTAGGAACCTCCATACTAAGTTTCAAATGAATTGGACCAGTGGTTTCAAAGAAGACTTTTAAAACCACAAATTGGAAAGTTGCCCAAACATACAATTATATGCAAATTTCATCACACTTCAAACAAATATGACAGAGGTTACCCCTACGAACCTACATACAAAGCTTAAAACCAATTAGAGTGCAGTTTCAGAGGAGATGATTTTTTTTTTACCAACAATGGGAAAAATTGCCCCAAAACTACAAATATGCAAATTTCATCACAATGTCATCAATTCCGACTTAAGATCACCCCGAAGAAACCTCCATACCAAGTTTCAAATAAATTGGAATTATGGTTTCAGTAAGAAGATTTTTTTAACAAAATGGGAAACATTGCCCAAAAAATACAATTATGCAATTTAATCACAATATTTGAACAAGTCTGACTGATGTAACCCCTAGGGACCTCAATACCAAGTTTCAAATGAGTCAGACTTGCGATAACAGAGAAGAATCTTTTTTACCAAAAATGGCATTTTTAAAATCTAATTTGCATATTTTTGAAGAAATCACCAAAACGAAAATATCATCCGGGCATTTACACATCTTGCATTCACACTCCAAATATCAAGTCTATAGGTACTACGGTTCTCAAATTATTTGAGTGGACAGACATGACATACATACATACTGATGCCAACTTCAGCCTATACAATAAGCTCACATTGGTAAAGCAAAAGTAAGCTATAAAATCTTCATCAACTCCATGAACTCTAATACATAAAAATGAAGGAACAAGAATTCGATAAGGCTAAATGTAACTCTCAAAACTGTTTTACATGTGAAAGACAACCTATTTGAAAAAAAAAGTGAAGAGTATGGTACATCATATATTTTTTGTCTATGTTTTATCAATTGCGAGTTACCACATGAGGGTTCATCACATGCTAAATTCCTGAAAACGTTGGTTTTGCTGTGTTAAAAGACAAAGCGTTTGAACAATTTTGAGCGAAAAAATTGAAGAGTACAGTACTTAATTTAAACATTTAATCAGAATTCAAATTTTGGAGTTACCTAATTTTGTTCATCACATGGTTAATTCCTAACTCTGTTGGTTTTGCTTTGTGGAAGAAGAACTGTTCAGACAGTTTGAAAGATAATAAATGTAGAATATGAAGAAGATGGTATTCACATATTTTGTTTTTCAAACTTAGGATTGTGGAGTTACCTCATGAGGTATATCAGATGGTAAATTCCTAACTCTATTGGTTTTGATGTGTTCAAAGACAAACTGTTTGTAATTTTTTGGAAGATAACAAGTGAAGACTATAGTGCCGCTGGTAAACATTTTCTTTTCAAAGTTAAAATTTCGAATAACCTCATGAGGTTCAACACGTTGTAAATTACTAACACTGTTGGTTTTGCAGTGTTCAATGACAATCATTTGAACTTCTAAATTTGAAAAGATAAGTTGGTTTTGATGTTTTCAACGACAAACTTTTTACAACATTTAAAAAAAAACGAGTGAAAAGTATGGTACTTCATGTAAACATTTTAGTTCAGAGTTAAAATTATTGAGTTACCTAATAAGGTTATCACATGGTAAATTCCTAACTCAGTTGTTTTGCTGTGTTCAAAGACAAAGTGGTGGGATTTTGAATTTGGAAAAATAACAGGTGAAGTGTATGGTATCTGCTGTAAACATTTTGTCAAGAATTAATATTATGGCGTTACCTCATGAGGTTAATCACATGGTAAATTATGAACTCTTTTGATGTGTTTAAAGACAAACTGTGGACATTTTTGAAAGCTAACAAATGTAGTATACGAAGAATATGGTACTTCATGTATTTTTACCCGAAAAATAATAATTTTTGAGTTACACCATGAGATAATCACATTATGAATTCCTATCTCCTGTTGGTTTTGATATGTTCAAAGTCAAACTGTTTGGGCATGTTTAAAAGATAGCAAGTGAAAAGTTAACATATTTTTCCAAATAAAAATTATTGAGTTACCTCAAGAGGTTCACCACATGGTAAATCTCAACTCTATTGGTTTTGCTGTGTTTAAAGACAACCTGTTTGGACATTATTGAAAGATAACAAGTGAAGAGTATGGCACTTCACATACTTTTTTTTTCAAAGTTACAGTTTTGTCATTACCTCATTAGGTTCATCACATATAAAATTTCTAACTTTGTTGGTTTTGCTGTGTTCAAAGAGAAAGTGTTGGGAATATTTGGAAGATAACAAGTTGAAGACTATAGTGATTCATGTTGACATTTTTTTCAAAGTTAAAATTTTGGAGTTGCTTTAAGATATTCATCACATGGTAAATTCCTAACACTATTTGTCTTGATGTGTTCAAAGACAACCTGTTTGCATATTTTTGAAAGAAAAGAAGTGAAGAATATGGTATTTCATATCCTTTTTTTCAAAGTTACACTTTTGGAGTTACCTTATGAGAGTCATCGCATGTCAAATTCCAAATTTTGTTGGGTTCTTGATATGGCCAAAAAGAATCCTCATGAGGAAACTCAAAAAGGTCTAATTTTGAAAAAAATGTGGTACCATAACTTCACTTTTTATATCTCAAAAATATCCAGTTTGTCTTCGAACACACCAAACGCAACAGACCAAGTAGGAATTTACCATGTGTTGAACGTCAGGGGGTAACTTCACAATTACATTAATTCTGAAAACATTGTACACACAGAAACTCAGAGTCAAGGTAATCTAACAATCTGAATGCAAAACAGCTATCATTATACATCTCCTACAACTGTTTCTTTGCTCTCCTCTCATATGCTATTGCCCTGCTTTTAACATGTGCCATTTCAGCAATTTCAAGTTTCTGTTGCTCAAAACATTTTTTTATTTGCTAAGCATTTTTCAGCTTCGGCCTTTGTGACTATTTTATTCTTTCTAATGTGTGACATGAAATGGCTGTCAATGGCGGCTTCTTCTGCTTCAGTTAAAATTTTGGAATTACCTCATGAGGTTCATCACGTTGTAAATTACTAACACTGTTGGTTTTGCAGTGTTCAATGACAAACCATTTGAACTTCTGAAATTATGAAAGATAAGTTGGTTTTGATGTTTTCAAAGACAAACTTTTTGTAACATTTTAGAAAAACGACAAGTAAAAGTATGGTACTTCATGTAAACATTTTAGTTCAGAGTTAAAATTATTGAGTTACCTAATGAGGCTAACACTTGGTAATTAATTCCCAGCCCTGTTGTTTTGCTGTGTTCAAGGGCTAAGTGGTGGGATTTTGAAATTTTGAAAAATAACAGTTGAAAAGAATGGTACCTGTTGTAAACATTTTGTCAAGAATTAATATTATGGCATTACCTCATGAGGTTCTTCACATGGTAAATTCTGAATTCTGTTGCTTTTGATGTGTTTAAATACAAACAGTGGACATTTTTCAAAGCCAACAAATGTAGTATATGAAGAATATGGTACTTCATGTATTTTTACCCCCAAAAATTATAATTTTGGAGTTACAACATGAGATAATCACATTATGAATTCCTATGTCTGCTGGTTTTGATGTGTTCAAATACACACTGTTTGGACATGTTAAATTAAAAGATAGAAAAAAAAATTAACAGTTTTCCAAGTTAAAATTATGGGAGTTACCTCAAGAGGTTCATCACATGGTAAATTCTCACATTTCTGGCCGCTGGGAGTGCGGGATCGACAGTGTGGGAAAAATTGATCCCACACTCTCAGAAACCGTCCCACACTCTGCAGTAAATACTACACGAGCTCTGATTGGATGATAAACAGTCTGTTTTGTTCCACGCGCAAAATGTTATCCAATGGCACGACGAGTAACACACAGACAGAACTACAAAGTAAGCAGGTCAAAGTACAGTGGCAAATGACAGACTTGTCACGATTTTGGAAAATGTTGTACATGTCCAATGTGAATTTAACGCATTTTGTGGTCATGTGAGAAAAAGAATCTCACACACCAAGGACCTGGGATCAGATTTCTCACACCAGTTGGGGATATTTTGTCTCACACGAGCCTGCGGCTCGTGTGAGACAAAATCTGATCCAAGGTCCTTGGGGGTGTGAGATTCTATCATTCCCAACTCTATTGGTTTTGCTGTGTTCAAAGACAACCTGTTTGGACATTATTGAAAGATAACAAGTGAAGAGTATGGCACTTCAGATACTTTTTTTTCAAAGTTACAGTTTTTTCATTACCTCATTAGGTTCATCACATATAAAATTTCTAACTTTGTTGGTTTTGCTGTGTTCAAAGAGAAACTGTTGGGAATATTTGGAAGATAACAAGTTTAAGACTAATGGTGCTTCATGTTGACATTTTTTTCAAAGTTAAAATTTTGGAGTTGCTGTAAGATATTCATCAGATGATAAATTCCTAACACTGTTTGTTTTGATGTGCTTAAAACAACCATTTGCATATTTTTGAAAGAAAAGAAGTGAAGAATATGGTATTTAATATATTTTTTTTTCAAAGTTACACTTTTGGAGTTACCTTATGAGAGTCATTGCATGTCAAATTCCAAATTTTGTTGGGTTCTTGATAAGGCCAAAAAGAACCTTCATGAGGAAACTCCAAAAAGGCTAATTTCGAAAAGAAAAATATATATGGTACCATATCTTCACTTTTTATATCAGAAAAATGTCTCGTTTGTCTTCGAACACACCGAAAGCAACGGAGCTAGGAATTTACCATGTGGTTAACCTCATGGGGTAACTCCACAATATTAACTCTGAAAAACATTTTACATACAGAAACTCAGTGTCAAGGTAATCTAACAATCTGAAAGCAAAACAGCTATCATTATACGTCTTCTACAATTTTTTCTTTGCTTTCCTCTCATATGCTATTGCTCTGCTTTTTACATGCCGTTGCAGCAATTTCAAATTTCTGTTGCTGAGAACTTTCTCATTTGCTAAGCATACTGTTCAGCTTCGGCCTTTGTGACTGTTTAATTATCTCTGATGTGAGACATGAAATAGCTGTCAATGGCGGCTCCTTCTGCTTCAGTTCACGGTACTTACTGGCCAACAGGCTTTTTTCGAACTATAGTGAGGAAATATAGAGAAAATGGTTCATAAAATCAGGCCTTAACAAAATTCAAATATCTGTATTTCTCTGAAGAATGGGACCCTTCCTCACTAAAAAGTTGTAGGGGTCCTAGTGCGAAATAGGGAGTCTGTAAAGCAAAATTTGGGGTTAACGCAATCCCTACATAAATACAAACAAACCCCACAGGCAGCTCAATATGCTGCACACCAGTATCTGTTTGTCTTTAGCTGATTTAACAGTTGTGGGGTCACAGGTTCATGTGGAAAGCTATTTTCCCCCTAGGTATTACACAAGGAAGACAATCAAATAATATTAAACTCTATGCTATGCACATGATGTTCTGTTGATCTACTGTTACATGCTCAAGGAACAGATTTGTGATGTCACCTTCATGGCAAGTCATCCAATAGATGTTTACTGGTTACAGGTACATATATGTCAGTATATCATTGACTATCACTGACCTTCAGAAGTTTCATCATGTTCACATTGCTTCTTGTTCTTTTCTGCAGAGGACTCCATATGACTCCCTGGGTGGATAGTGTTCCTTTGCATATTCTCACTCGCAACTAATAATCATAGGAAAGAGCACCATCATGTAAGACCATGCAACACATAATACTGAACTTGCTTTTTGCAGATAATTTGCACTAGCGAGCGGCTCTCTCTGTGGCCTCTCTGCTAGGTGACTGATGCCGTATGTTGTGGGTTCGGACCCGATTGAAAACTAGCCGTATACAAAGGATATTCAAGATGAAATCTTAATTTCTTATTGCCATCTTTCCGACAGTAATCATAAATATGTGAGAGAGATAAATCATGCTGTCACAAATTAATTTCCAATTATATGACTGCCACAGATTCTGTATATCCCTGTATTTTATGGAAGTATTTAGCTGTCAATTGATATGTCAATCAATCAATCAATCTATCAATCAACCAATCAATCAATCAAAGCAATTTATAAGTGCTAGAATCAATTACACTGTTATTTTTGAAGGCACTGAAGTTAAATACGTGAATTCTGTTACCATTGGAAGCAGATGGCACCTAGTCCTCACAAAGTAGAGCACAGGGCAGCACTTATTTTTTTTATCAAAGTTAACAGGCAGGCCACTACCTTTAATTGCTTGGTATTTTCAGTTTTTGTGGGTGTGTGTGGCAATGCCATTTTCTTGCTCTCCATAGTGAATTCCAACATACCCAGTTTTTTACAAGTCAACATATGTTGTGTCAATATATTAGTTTCGTTGTTCTCATTTACAAATGCCATCAAATCTGGAATGATAATTTTTCAGACCTGATCTGTGTCAAGAAGATTAAAGCCCCAGTAACTCTTGAAAAACTTTCAAGGTGTATTGTCTCAGTTTTGTGTGTATTATAACAGTGGCCCTCGTTGTATTCTGCAAACAATTGCTTGATGTAATTTATCAACACACCCATTCTGTAGTAATCACCATTGTTATTGTTGAAGTCATTGTCAATGACATAGTCCCCATTCAGAATTGTGACATCAGTCTTCATAGAGCATTCAAATGAAGTCTGTATAATATACGGATAGTTTTCAATCGGATGCGAACCCACAACATACGGCATCAGTCGCCTAGCTGAGAGGCCTGAGACAGAACCAGTCGGCTAAATCTCCACTCCCAAAAAAGAGTGGTTCAATAGCCGGCTAAGTTGTTACATTTTTCTGACTGAGACCTTTCAACACGTTGTAGAGTTCGTGAAGCACTCACGCTCGCATGCTCACTATCATACATCGCACATACACACTTTATCGAAGCGAAGAAACAAATTTCATCGCTTTAACTGGGCGAACAATAACCTCGGGGACAATTCTGTCCACCAGCAGTGTTACCGACCCAGGATAGAAAATACGGATAGTTTTCAATCGGATGCGAACCCACAACATACGGCATCAGTCGCCTAGCTGAGAGGCCTGAGACAGAACCAGTCGGCTAAATCTCCACTCCCAAAAAAGAGTGGTTCAATAGCCGGCTATTGTACTGTGAATCCAGTGATTGTTTTCATGTCGAGGCATCAATAAATAGTGTGATTGGATTGTATCATAAAAATGTATGACACAGGTTAATATCCTTGTACCAATTTTGAAAGAAATCAGTTGAGACGTATTGAGTTATGGCTAAAGGCATAAACAAATCATAACAAATGGCCAGCTGGCAGCTATCAATTGCATCATATGACAACAAATTGAGAGGTACATGTATTACAAAGGTTTATGTCCTTGTACCATATTTGGAAGAAATCAGTTGAGGCATGTCTGAGTTATGGCTTAACCCTTTTCCTGCCGACAGTATTAAGACTAAATATTACTTCCCCATCAGCCAAGTCAGTAAAAAGCGGTATTGAGCCAAAAACATGAAGTATTTTCACACACTTGGCTTGGTCTGTTATAGCATCTTTAGTAAAAAAAATAAAGTTTATAGTATTGATGTTTTCAACAGCTTTCAATTGATGTACAGTATTATGTTAAAATACGCCATATGTTGTGTTTCATTAATTTTAACCATCTTGACCTGATGGTGAAATATGGACTTGCAGGAAAAGGGTTGTGACATGAAAAAATCGTAACAAATGGCTGCCTGGTAACTCTATTGGGTCGTATCACAATAAATATCAACATGAACATGTATAACATAGGTCTATGTCGTTGTACCAACTTCAAAGAAATCAGTTGAGACATGTTTGGGTTACGCTGTGGGTTACGGCTGGAAACATGAAAAAATCGTAACAAAATGGCTGCCTGGAGGGCATATTGGATTGTATTTTAACAAAATAGAGATGCATATGTATGACATACATGTAGGTCCATGTCCCTGTACCAATTTTGAAAGATATCAGTTGAGACACACTGGGTTATGGCTCAAGACATGAAAAAATTGTAATGAAATGGCCACTGGGCGGCCATATTGGATTGTATCAGAAGAAAATCTACAAGCATATGTACGACATAGGTTAATGTCCTTGCACCAAATTTGAAAGACATCAGTTGACACATGTCTTGGTTACGGCTCAAGACATGAAAAACTTGTAAAAAACTAGCTGCTAGGTGGCCATCTTGGGTCATATTGTGAAACTATTAAATCAACGTACATCTGTATGGAGTCTGGTGCTATACTTGTGCAAAGTTTGAAAGAAATTGACCAAGCCTTGTCTGAGATATCTGCGTGAACAGGGGAAGGCATGCATGTGCGCGGACTTACAGACGGAACTCAATCTATAAGTCCCTGGAGTTCGTTTGTGGGGACTAATTAATGAGGTATATGATAGTGTGCCATTAGGTGCTTAACCTGCATACCGGTATATGAACCATTTAGTCCTTTTAGTTATTTAATTATTCACATTTATGTGATATAAGGGTAATGACCTTTGACCCCAGCATAATTGATGAGGTGTATGACAGTTCATCATAAGGTGCTATAACCTACCAAATATGAACCATCTAGCCGTTTAAATTACCTAGTAATTCATATTTATGTGATATTTACGGTCAATGACCTTCAACCCCAGTTGACATATTGGCGAAATGGTTTGATCCAACGTTTCCGCACTCTCGAAGTTGGGTCCTTCAATTCATGCATAATAAGGGATTTCCTTCAAATGAAGGGCGCCCTCTCTTTAGTTTCGATGACCGTTACACCATGTTTCACGGCTAGAAAAATCGGCGAAAAACACTGCAAAAGGTTAGTATTTATGGAAATTTTCCATATCCTTGCCATTTATATTGCCTCCAGTCGTGACCTATGTAAATTTTTTCAACAATCAGGGCAAATCTTTTGTAGAAATCACCAGATACGATTTTTGTAGACATGTTGACCTCGCCTTATACAGCACTGCGTCGCTTGCGTTGGCAAGACATTTAATTCAATTTGCAACCAGGTTTGGTCGGATTTGAATCTCATGACTATGATTTTCTGCAAAGTTTTGGTGTTCAAAACGGACAAATATGAACTTAACACGCCTTTGAAATGAGGTCTGTTCGGTGTTGAATACCGTTAAATCCAATAAATATGGTGGCCATGCACACGCAAACAGCTTGAGACGCGTTGGTATCACATATCATTGCGTATTTTCAGTATCCCAGTTGTTGTAATCTTTTATTTTTTGAGCAAAATTTGTGATCAAGAATATATATAATGATGGTTTTGTTTGTTTAAGTATGATCCAGTTACCGAATACATGTGTCCTTTACATTTTGTTGCAGATATACTGTGGCTGATAACCTACCACAGCCCGTTCTGGCAATGGCACATGGCTTACAATATTCACCGGTATTTTGTACCTGTATCTATGTTTACTAACAGTTTGAGTTTATGGTAACGTTTGGCCACAAGAAATTCACGTACTTTGAAATCATTTGTCATAGTTTTGAAAAATAAGAATTAAATGTTTGAAAGAAATCTATTTTGTTGGAAAAAGGAGAGTGTTTGGATCCTTAGCCATATCAAGCAGTGCAAGTAAGGATGCTTTATGAGAAGTTGCATGAACTACGGTATGCCATATGCCACAGAGCATGGAAGGTTGCCCCTGACAGAAGTAAAACTTGCGGCAGCAAGTCTTCTTAAATGGAGGGCAACTTAATAATATTACAGGCCAATCGCAAAAGTGGCATATTAAATTTTTTGCCAATTTTGTGACTCAAAGACTGCAATATGCAACAGCACAAGGTTGAACCATGTGAATATTTCTTTGTCCCTGAAAAAACATCTAAACAGTGTACACAGAGCCTGGGAAATCTAAACAGTGTACACAGAGCCTGGGTCAAGATTTCAAAAGCTGTTTCACATTGTCAGAAACTCCATAGTCAAGGGGTTTTAAGTTTGAAACAGGATGCTCAGTGTACAAAAACACATTCATTGTCAAAGAAATGATACTGTTGAAAAAGGATTGATGCAGTTATGTCATGGAAAGTAAAAGTAACATTGGCCTGCTCTCTGATATTGAAATACGGTTGTCCAGACTTGGCCAGTATGTGCTAAAAAGATATGCCACAAATTTGAAAAGCACCATGTAACTGTTGTGCTAGAAGGCAAAGAATTTATTCTTCCTTTAAAATCATCGCTTTCATGTGATATTCAGAAAGAGGTGGCCCACAGTCTCGGTTTACAGGAGACTACCATAGTTTTAAGTTATTCTCAGAAGACCAGCCATTGTATTGCTGTTTCAAGTCACACACATTGCACAAGAAAGTGCTTTTGATCAATATCTCTGGACTTGGAGATGTGAGGTCACATAAAGCAAAAACTCATCCAGATAAGAATAATGTGGTCCATGTGGTAAATGTGGGATAAAAAAAACAAACAGATGGTACCATGTTGTGGGAAAACCAGAGGAATATGTCCGAGCTGGTTAAAAATCTAGGGGCATGAATGAACAGTATTGTTTCTGCAATGCGGTCGCCTAGCTTTATATAGATAAAGAATTTCTGGAAGAGATGGAGGGGATGATGAGAAAGCACCAATAATTGATGTCACAGAGGCCAATGGTTCTACTCCGGAATAAAAAGGACGCGATGCATACACCGTTCTACATACTCAGAACGCCCAAATAATCACGTGATGCGTACAAACAAACCCACATGTGTACTGAACGCGTATAGAAATACACGTACGTCTGTGCGCGTTTGCGCACATGGCTTTGTTTGTACCGTGGTCGATTCGAATTCCGGGTTGGCCTATTGTTTAATCTGTACTTTAACTGGCCCAGGTTTACACTCCACTGATGTTGATGACAAAAACCTCTTTCTCACACAGTTTAATCTCTACTCCAGTGATATCGATACTTCCGTTCCTGACATAGTGTGTCTTTGTCCAGAACACTTCAATACATGGATGGAAAAAAACTGAAAATACTGCAGCATGCCAGATTGTAGAAAGCGCATTACATCGAATGTGCGGTTTCCGTCAAATGTTGACTTAATCAATGGCTTCTCCCATGATCATGGTGACTACATGAATTTAGTTTTGATGGAAAAAGTCAACTGTGTGGAAAATGTTACATGCAACTTTACCATATTGTTGAAAAAATGAAAAAAAACATCAAGTGCAATCTCTCAAGACTTATAATGACCTTTAGCAAGTCATTGAAGACATTGCCTCCAGTATCAAAAATACAACTGATATCACTGATATAGCCCTGAACAAAATGTCACTTTTTATTGCGCTAAAATTATTAGAAAAGAGTCTGTCCTTCTTCAAGAGGCTAGAGGCTATGTTTTTCTTATAACCTCGGTGGTCTTTAATGCTCATACAGAGACTAAATAGAATTTAAACCAGCAACCTAAGGCGTCGGTGTTTTTCAATGTATTTTGGAAGCTGAATTTGTCGATGTCAATCTCGCTCCCATTGCTTCTTGACAGTCATTTTAGAATGGGAAAATTCACAAACAGAGAGGTTACAATGGTCGCCACGGACAAGTAACTTTTGGCTTATTGACCTGAAAATTAAGTCAGTGTTCATTGAAAATTCAAAGACTGGACCCGTTGACATCTAAGCTTGCTCATGACTTTCATTGCATGCGGTCTTGCCACGATGCCATCCACTGTCACTCCAACAAGTTAACATTGAAGAGTACGTCTTAGTAAAAGTCCCATTTTTGTGGTGATTTTTCACCACTGCACTTTATTTTTACCTTATTATAAACGCTCATACAAAGCACAAAAACTGCTGTGTGTTTCTTTTTTTTACCGTATCGACACATTGTGAGACACCGTAACTCACAGTCAATGCAATGAACTTTGGTGAACGTACGCTCCACCAGCTGAACAGCTTTTTCATATGCAAAATCAGCGTACGGTATTTAACCGGTGGTATTGTTTGAATTGCATTTTATTGGAAGTGATTATATGATTCTTTTCATCAATTCTTCATGCAATTTTACGAAAAAATCTTATGAAATGTTCACAATGACATAATATGATACCGTGTTCCCTCGCTAGAAAATCGCTCTCGTGAATTCGATTTCTAGGTAATTACTTTTTTCCACTTGTCCCGTAGGGCAATTGGCATCGGAGGTTCAATTGCCCGAACGTGACTTTCCCTTGCCCTGGGCAATCGGACAACCTTAGTGTCTTTCCCTACCCTTGTAACTTACGATTTTTTGAGTGAACCCATCTCAGATTCCTCCGACCTCCCCCCCGGGCAACAAATAATGACGGCTCCCTAATTACCCTACGCAACTCTTTTGGCATGATTTGTTCAAAGTCTAAGGCCAGAGATACCATGAATAGGACAGTTTTGAGTACCCCACAAGGAAAACTTTGCCGGTTGCTTCACCCCAGATAGTTTTGTCATAACAAGTCTTGAAAATATTGATGTAGGTCAACCCAATGTCAGTCCACTTCACTGTTTTAGTGTTTTGCAATAGCTGCACATCCTGTACTCAAAAACTAGCCCATCAGGGCAGTTTAAAGCAAGATCCTACAAGTCTAGCTGTGTTGAAATAGCTAGAACTTGTGATAAGAAATTATACTGCTGTCTTGCTTGGCAGCTAGTGATGAGACACGTATTTTGAGAAAATATTGCCAAGCGATGAACAAAACATCTTGTTGACCATTGATTTTTTTTACTTTTTTGAAAGGTCACAAAAGGTCAAACTCAGTACAGTACCTGGTGATTACGCAGAGCTGCTCTGTCTATGCTATGCCCTGAAATGTCCTGTTCAGATATATATACCCATGACAAAATGCTATTGTACACATTTGGCTCAAAGTATCAGAATGTTGAACCTTTTCGAATCATTTGACAAGGGGATGGTCTGTATTCATTGCTTTTACACACAGAATGGCTTGATAGTGACTAGGACCTCTGTGACCTTGACAATGAAAATATGCCCTTAAATCCATGGTATCAGGCTAATGCCAGATTGGCTGGACTGCAGGTGATACAAAGTAAAATGAATGAGATCTTTTTGTGTGAGATATTGTTTCCCTGAGCACAGAGGTTGTTTTGCTTATATCTCTCTTTACATGGCTTTCCGTAGCAGTAATTGGCAACTGAGAATGGCATCAATCAAGCAGCTAGCCCCTTTGTATCATGCTTTTGATTGTCAACCTAGTATCTTCGTCTCCTACCAAGGCATCTCCATGATTTGCTGCAAGCACCATCTTGCATCCTAGATCACCTGCAGTCTGGGGGATTTACAACAAGCATAACTGGCTTCAGCTGGAGAGAGCTTGCACTTGATGAAGCCCATGAACAACTTATCAATTTAAGTGTCAAAACTGCAGTTCATAAGCCCTCTCCTGAATTGCTTGACAACATGGCAAAGTATTTACCTTTCAGGGCTTCATGCCTTAAAAATCTGCATTCTGAAATAACCCCCGAAAAGAGTGGCAAAAGTGTACAGATACAGATAAATGCAGAAGGGAATGAGGGAGACTGATGAAGGGTTGTGCCGAGTGTATTATAAACAAGCGACCTAGCGGCCGATATAGCTCCGCTGTGTTTATGTAGAAATAACTATTTTTTTACACATGTTGATGAGGAAGGTGGAAATCTTTGATAGCTCAATGCAGAGGCCAGAAAAAAGTGGCTAAAATAAGCTGCAAAATATACAATTGAAGATTTAATCATACTTTGAATATATCACATCGGATCATCCCTAAGAACATGTCAACCAAAGCTATCTGATGAGTAGTTTTTTGAGAATAAAATTTTCTGACCAAAAATGGCAACAATTGCCCCAAAAAATGAAATTGCAGATTTCATCATAATTTCAAGAGATCAAATTTAGTTCATAACTTTATCTATAGAAACCTGTATACCAAATTTCAAAGCTGTTAGACCAGTACTTTTTGTGAGAAACACATTTTTTGACCAAAAACGGAAAAAATTGCCCCAAAAAATCAAAATTGCAGATTTCATCATTATTTTTTAATAAATATCATTTAGTTCATCTATAGAAACCTGTATACCAAATTTCAAAGCTATCGGATGAGTAGTTTTGGAAATACACGTTTTGACCAAAAATGGCAAAAATTGCCCCCAAAATACAAAATTACAGATTTCATCAGAAATTCATTATATATTACTGAACTCATCTGTAGAAACCTGTATGCCAAATTTCAAAGCTATCAGACCAGTAATTTTTGAGAAACACATTTTTTGACCAAAATGGCAAAAATTGCCCCAAAATTACAAAATTGCAGATTTCATCATAATTTCAACAAATATCATTAAGGTGATCTGTAAAAACCTGTATACCAAATTGCAAAGCTATCAGATGAGTAGTTTTTGGAAATACACATTTTTTGACCAAAAATGGCAAAAATTGCCCCAAAAATACAAAATTGCAGATTTCATCACAATTTCAATAAATATCATGTAGTTTATCTGTAGGAACCTGTATACCAAATTTCAAAGCTATCAAATAAATAGTTTTGGAAATACACATTTTTTGACCAAAAATTGCAAAAATTGCCCAAAATACAAAATTTCAGATTTCATCAGAAATTCAATATATATTACTCAGTTCATCTATACAAAAGTGTATACCAAATTTCAAAAGTATTAGACCAGTACTTTTTGAGAAATACATTTTTTGACCAAAATGGCAAAAATTGCCTTAAAAATGCAATTTTGCATATTTCTGCACAATTTGAACAAATCTGAAATAGATCATCCCTAGGGACATATGTACCAAATATCAAAGCTATCTGACTGGTAGTTTTGAAGAAGAAGATTTTTAAAGATATTTTTACCAAAAATGACAAAAATTGCCTTAAAAATACAAATATGCAAATTTCACCATAATTTGAACAAATCTGACTGAAGTTACCCTAAGAAACTGCATATCAAATTTCAAAGCAATCGGACAAGCGGTTTCAGAGAAGAAGATTTTTTACCAAAAACACCAAAAATTGCCCCAAAAATACAAATATGCAAATTTCACCACGATTTGAACAAACTTAAGTGTGGTCACCCCAAGTGAACTGCATATAAAATTTCAAAGCGATTGGACTTGCAGTTTCAGAGGAGAAGGCAATTGTTGACGGACGACGACGACGGACGACGACGATGGACGACGGACGACGACGGAAAATCAACCTATTTGATAAGCTCTGCGTCGCTGACAGCGGAGCTAAAAAATCTGTGAGAGCTCTGTTTTTGCTGCAACCCCTGAAAAAAATCTTGGAAAAGTTGTTCAGGAAGACTTGATGACATTTTATGAAGTAGGTCAAAGAGCTCTAGCAGACTACATCTCTACTAGGCTTTTACATAAACCTAGTACAGAAGCTCCTGTGAGGAGGAGAAAATTAAAAACATTTTCAGGGAAGGTTGTAGTAAAAAGGAGAACACGTACAGCTGATGCTGACAAAAAAAATAGTTGACGCCTGTTTAAAAAGGCAAATTGCTCACTCAATAAAATCTGGTGTGCCATAGAAGGCTTTGTGCAATTTATTCCCCTCCCACGTGCAATCTGTGATGCAGATGGGTCTATGCACCATCAAAGCTCAAAATCAAACACAACTTAAGTATTACAAAAAAGATATGACACATGCAGCATCATAAGTGAGGCACTGCCTGAGAATTGGACAGCTGAAATGGTAATACTTGAAGGTATGTTTTGATTCAGTGTGCGCCAATAAGACAGTGTTTTTGCTAAGGTTGGGGAAAGAGGTAAATGATTTGGGAACCCCGGTAGCAATTCTGTGTCCCCTGATCTGATTGCATTGATACCAAGAGGAACCCTGGTAAAATGGCTGGGGAACCCCGGTAACATTTACTGGGGTACCAGCCTTAACAAAAACACTGTAAGATCCCATCATCAAACATTCAAAGACTACTTAATCTATACCATAAGGGACTGGACGTAAATTAGCAGGGAGGAGGGCCAGGGGATTTGGGGGAGGGTCACAAATTTTTGAGCCTGGGGGAGGGTCACAATTTTTTGAATCCTCTAAGGGGGGACACAAATTTTTGGGCTTGTTGTCGGTGCACTAAAAGAAGAAAAAAAATTGTTTGTGTAGGCAATTATGGTCACATGACATCACTCACACACTGCCTCTTACTTTTTATTAAGTGCTCATTCCCAACTCGCTGTGTATCTCTTCCCCACCATTATCTTAAACAGGATTGTCTCTCTTGTTGCCATTCTTATCGCCATTAAGTTTATAGCAAATCCAATCTATTGTTTCACAGCTGACCCACCATATTAAAAGGATATTATGATTCATGGCATTCTGGCTGCACATTGTACCATGTAGTGGTTTTGTTAATAAACACTGGACAGTGTTTTTGCTAAGGTTGGGGAACAATGGGAACCCTGGATAAATTTCTGTTGTCCTCTAGTAAGACTGCACAGATATACCAAGGCTAACCCTGGTAAAATGACTGGGAACCCTGGTAACATTTACCTATAGGTACCGCCCTTAACAAAAACACTGCTGGATATTACACAATATCTTACATTGTTCTACTGATGTAGTCAATCTTGAACCTCTATTTGACAATATTATTTCTCATTCCACTTTTGTTGATCAACAAAAGTTCCCTCTCTTGCATAAGTCACTTCCCTTTAAAGTTTAAGGCCAAGCTCCACCCTGCATCAGTCACTTTTTAGGTACATGAATTTTAGTTTTTAGAGATACTATCGTTTGAAATTAAGAGCAAGCTTTGGTGTGATAATTGATAATTTTGATTCTAGAAAAATGATTTTAGTATACTTAAATATTTAGGTACAGTCATCTGATTGGTATGGCTACTTGTGGCATTTTTCAAGTTTATATTGGCTTTACTACGTGGGTACTATCTTTGGAATGGATAGTGTTCATTTGTGTTGTTGATGGCAGGATATATGACATTTGTTGAAATTTAATGTGGGTAATTTATACAGTGAATTAGCCATGTTGATCACTATTCAGATTGAACTTGGTTAAATATGGTGAAATCCCAATGTCATTTCAGAATATGGAGACTTGATTGATCATGAAATAGTGTTTGCCACTTCTGTGTCAAATCAGGATCAGTCTAATCCTCTCTTATCTAGGCTGCTCTCTGTGATATGTTTAAAATGCAAAGAAACGAGGCACAAAAAATTGACAAAAGAAGACTTGATTATCATGAAATAGTGTTTGCCACTTCTGTGTCAAATCAGGATCAGTCTATCCTCTCTTATCTAGGCTGTGCTTTCTGTGATATGTTTAAAATGCAAAGAAATGAGGCACAAAAAATTGACAAAGTATTTTCAATGTTAAAACATCATAATTTCACACTATAGCATTCAATCTATTACGATACTTTGAATTGTTTGCTTAAAATATTGCATGAATAGGAATAGCCTTTCTGTTGACCTTTCCCCACAAACAGGGCAACATGAACAAAACTTTCATTGTCTACTCGAACACATAGTACATTTTGTAAAATTGGATTTGATATGAGTGCAATGAGCACATGTACATGTATTTTCAGTTCTCTGACTACACAGGTCTATTGGAAATATAATAAATTCAGTGAATAATGGGGTCATGCACACACATGTAGTTGTATATCTGTACCAGGAATACATTTTAAACATACTTTCCATTATTTCCTCCCCACGTAGAGATTAAACTGCTCAATATATTGTACATTGAACAAATTATATTGCTGTGGAGATCAATATGTCACATCGTGTTTCTGCAGTATTCCCTCAATGGTCAACGTGATACATTCCAAAATTATGAATTTCACTAATATTTTGATAAATGTTAAATTATAATTCATAAGAAAAATGGCAGGCACAATTGTGCATTAATATAAAAGAAAACATTTGAAGAACATTATTTATTACAATCATTCTTAGTGGAGTATAAGTGTGCTCTACTCCATTATAAGCCAATTTGGGCATTCATTATATGAATTGTTGGACAGCCTATTGAATCACAGCATTCCACATCTGCACTTCAAAGCCAAAGTGAAAGGGCACATATTTACTGCCTACTTTACATGATATATGCCATTGACTTGGTGTAGCAGTCTAAGCCCTAGGAGAATGGTTAGAGTATTCAGCTATTGGCTGCTTTGATTGCCTCCAACAATGGCATACTCATCACACACAGGTGCAACCACAATCGCAACGTAAAGGCCTATGCACCCAGTAGGGAGAGCTCTTCTGGGTAAGTACATGTAGCCTTCGCGTAGCGACAGTGGTGCACATACGGTACAACTGTATCCTCCTAGCATAGGGCAATATTGCTGTTGTACCTCAATATTTGGACTGGTGTTTAGGTAGGACGTCAACTTGATCAAATCCTAAAAACTAAAAGCTTAAATTTGAAAAAAGGCAAAACCTTCAGCTTCGAAACTGCAGCTACGTAAGGCAAGATATGATACCACGGTACTACCAAAGAGTGTGGTAGCTCCTAGCTTTGCTTGGCAGGGCTGTGCGTTAATTACCAGCGTTATACTTTACTTTATTGCTCAACAACACACTTAAGGAGTGTGGTAAAGCAGAAATTGCAAAACTCACCAAACACTGGATGAAGCTGCTGCTGGGAGAGGAAATAAAGTCCAAATATACGGCCTGTGGTAGGAGGCTGTATAACGCCGAACACACAACTTGATCCTTAATATATTTTTCATAAACCAAGAAGTCAATCATTTAAACATACAGACCTTTATTTCCTGAAAATGATAGGCTAAAATGTACAGTGTACGTCCAGAGAACTTCTTGGTACAGCGCGACACTTGTAAACAAACTTGAATGCGTTGAAGTTATTTGTATATATATACAGAATGATGTTCACAGTCACACTTGGAAGTTGTGACAATTTAGTCCAGTTGTAAGTGAAACATATTTATGAAAATCATCATTAAATTAAGTACTTTCAATACTTAGACCCTCAATCAATTTTGACAGTCAGGAAGAACAGACAGAAATAATTGAGTGAAATTAATGACTTGTATGACGAATCTCTGACTTAAAATAATGTAAAAGTTACTGGCATTTTCCAGAATACAATGTACGTACCAAGCTTGCAGGTCAAGTCCAGAGGGTCAAGTATGATATCAAATAGGCCCAGAAGAAAGCTTTTAAATAGCTTTGAAACAAGCAGACTGCCAATCTTGTTAAGCAGTCATGATCTAGTACAAAGACTTTAAATTTTTTCACATAATGCTATGCTTGGTGTCTGCCTCCATGGTGTACAACATACTGGTACATGATTCGGCGTCACTCATCAGAGGACTGCACTTTCATTGAAAATATTTGTGAGTTCACATGGTGGTGTAATCTTACATCCTGTTCAGAATTGGCTAATATTATGATACTTTGGACAAAGCTATTTTTGTCAACATTTTACAGTACTGTCTGTCAATGCACCAATTTTAAAAAATATTCATTGCCACCATTTTAATACTTCAATAGTGTAATGGTCATGCTGCTTGACACTTGAATTACAAGAATCTGTACTAGATATGTTCCAAGTTAAGGGACAAAGTTGCTCATTTTTGACATTATTTTGCCATTTAAATTTCTTTTGATGGATTATTCTCACTGAAATATGCTCACTCTCTGGTTATTGCAATTCAATTTTCATCTTTAATAAGACACATTAACATGTGAAATAACTATGTTAAAATTTTTGGTAAATACCTTCCATGCATGCATATGAGTTGAGCTGTGACAACCAGAGATTGCAGTTTAGCCTATTTCAGTGAGCAGCAGAAAACATATATACAACAGAAATTAAAAGGACCAAAATTTGGTCAAAAATGAGTGACTTTGTCCCTTTAATGGCCAATATGAAAATGGATAAAATTCCATGTTTGCTGTTTTGTTATTTTTGCCTGTCAGTCACTGTTATTTTTAACAATGGTGTGGACAAGATGTTGGTTTTGTTGTTTACTTTGCAGTTCTGAGTTACATAAATGCATAAGATTTCAGAATTTTTCAGTATTAGCTGCTGTATTTTAGCATGATATGCTCTGTATTGATTCAGTTTGTCAGCCTAGCCTGATGACACTTGAGCAGTGGTGTCATTATTTGTGTCCAGTGAAGTCTTAAACTGTTTTTTTTTTTGTGGTTTGTTCCACATTTACAAGTGTGCTGACAACATGGAAAATTGAGAATTTCATCAAACTTGTGCAGTAAATCAAACAATGAATTAATTTAATCATAGAGTGTTTCCTATGGTGTTCCCCAGAACAATCCGCCCCTACCAAAATGGAAATAAGAATACCAGTACTCATTTATCTGGTGATTGGTTTACTAAGTTTAAACAGTGTAAGAGTTAAACAGTATATTAAACCATTATCATAACAATCAAAATGCATATTGTGTAGGCAGAGAAATCAGGGTTTCCCTTTTATTAAAGTACTTATCTATAGCATAGAATTATCCAGATTTTTGTCTACAAGATTAGTTTTACCCATGCTGGTCAAATGTGACTGACACATCATTGAAAGTATTCTTAGGTAAGGCTGACATCCATATCTAGACTTGTTCTTGTCACAAGCAGAAGCAAATAAAAAATTTGCTGACATCCCTTGCTGGTGTCCATCTATTTTGCCGTGTGTTGTAAATCCCCAACTAAATTTTTGAACGTTGAAGATCCGATCAATTTGTAATATTATATTTTTTGAAACTTTACCAAGTCCTAAAGACTTGGAAAGAGCGCGTAGAGATGGTAAAGCAAAAAAAATGTACAGCATATATGAATCAATTGACCTGCAAACAGTACTTCCAAAAGAAAATTGGATGTTTTTTTTGGTGACGAAAAACTAAGCGGTTATTGGTGAATTTTCTGTGTGAAGAAATTCCAGACTTTCTGAAGCCCTACCTTGGAGTTGACAAGAGTTTGTCATTGCAGGGGGTTTTGATGGGCAAAAGAAAGACAAAGCAATAATTGTGAGTGGAAATTACCCTTCTCATGAATACCCTGCATATTTTTCAAATCATGAAGAAACTGATACACGTATATGGCGCCATGTCCCTGTTTCAGTAAAAAAGAACATACTTATATACTCGCCAGATACAGATGTTTACCACATCGGATTACCTCTGATGGCATCTGAGCTATCAGACAGAAACATCTTTATACAGCTCAGTGCATGTGCAGATGATCAGTCATATGTACATTTAAATAAATTAATTAAAGCCTTAGCAAATGATCCAGATCTTGCTTAAATTGATCAAGACATAAGAGCAAAATGTCTCCAAACTCTCTATATCACATCTGGTTGTGACTTTTTTGTCATTTTTGTTGGCTGTGGAAAGCAGCATTTCAGAAAGAATTTTCCAATATTCAGAATTTGTTTCTGGTGGAATTGCCACCGCGACCTCAGGCACTCTTGCAGACACAGAGAGTGGCATCTGGGAGAAAGGCCTACCCCGCTTTCTGTATCATGGTTCAAACATGGTTAAACATGGTTGAAACATGTTTAGACATGGTCAATAACCATGTTTGAACATGGTCTTGACCATGGTCAAACATGGATGACCATAGTTGGGCTATGGCACCACGGCCAGACCATGGTCAAACATTGGTCACGTCTGTGACCATGGTCAAGCTAAAACATGATGACCATGGTTGATATTGGCAATGTTAGACCATGGTCAACCATGGTTAAAGACAGGCCTAAGGTAGGGCATGATCATGTTAGACCATGGTCAAACATGGTTGAAAGCAGCAGCATGATCTGTTAGAACATTGTCAAACATGGTTGAAGATTAGAAAGTGGGCATGATCATGGTAGACCATGATCAAACATGGTCGAAAACGGATCAGAAAGGGGACACGACCATGATAGACCATGGTCAATCATGTTCTCAGCTGGGTGGTGACCATGGTCAAACATGATTTGATATGGTTACAACCATGGTTAACCATGGCCAAACATGGCCAGAAAAATCCTAAAAATCCTTCAAAACAGGGATGTTCGACCATTTTAAGCATGGCTGGGCAGTTACATACCTGATGGTTTTCAGTTAAATTAATTTCATTTGTAAGCACCGAAGCCTTTAAATAGCTGTCACCTTTAAAATTGTCAGGTTAATTTTTAGCTCTTTGTAACATACCGGTATTCTTCTGTATATCACTCCTTAAATCTCATCAAAATAGCTCTAGTTTACACCTTTTGCAGTTGCATGTTGAACGATCAACAGTATCTCTAAAGAGAATGTTTCATGGACAGATAATTCCTTGTATTTTTTAAAACACAACACAGACATCATCATCATCAACTATGAATTATAACTTTTTATTGCAGATCATGTTAATCATACAGATACAATAGCAACAAAAACAACACTTTCTATGAATTTACAAAGCCTGTTTGCCTTTCTCGACGAACCGTTTAGAAATTTTTTTTTGAACTGCATGAATTCGATGGGTAATTTCAGAGAGTGACACTGGCTTTGGAGATGTCTTTTGGACTACATGCAAGAGCATACCATACCTTGACGGATCAAATTTTGGCTTTGCTCCTGTTTTGCTGTTAGGGGCTTTACCTGATACAGAGTGCTTTAGTATCTCATCATCCGTAAACAACATGGTCATCAATTTGAATACACGATCAAAAGAGAGGAAGAGTGTTCGCCTATATCCATGAGTCTGGCTTTAGAGTGGCCATTGTAAAGGGTGATTTCCTCTTCACTTGCACTGTCTCCGGGACTTGTTGGCAAAGATGGCCCTTTCTCATCCTTTTCTTAATCTTCATTAACTCACTCTCTATCATCTGCATCTTCTCGTCAAACTCTGCCTTTGATACACAATCTTTGTGCTCCACATCCCTGAAAGTAAATATCACAAGAAAACATGTATTACAAAATCTTTGATTGAACATTGAAATATTGCTATAGTTTTGTTTATTTATGTGGCAAGTACAGGCCTAGGTAAGAAATATTAGCAAAGCGTACGGTCCATATCGTCAGGATGGAATTCTAGATAGCTAAGCTATGAAGTCCCACCTATGAGATGTAAAACACAGATAGTTGATGACAAAAGCTAGGTTGTCAAGACGCAATTTTGACGATTTTTCCCGTCATACATGGCGTATCAACATGGCGGCCAAGGATAACGTCGATGCGAAGGCAGCAGTCGTGGTAAGTTTTTACTGTTATTTTTAGTTTTTGAAGTGAGAAATCGTGAAAAAATGTATCGCCTTCCGGGTCAAATATCATGGAAAATGCCCTCGTGAAGTATTTTTGTCGAACGTTTGGTATTTTAGAGAAGATAGATGTTAATTGCGGACTGCTGTGGGTCTGCTAAGCAGATCTGTGCGATATCCATAGAAAACCACGTGCGTATCAGTACAAGTATGGTACACGGTATGGTACAAGGCTTTATACCAACTCATTAGTCTCGTTGACTTGGTCGTATACAACATGCGACTTCTACCATCTGATCTTTGAGATTACCGAATGTGCAGGGTCTACCTTATTAAATGGTACTCATGCAAAGTTTGCTCTATTTCCTATTAGTATTTGCAAAATCGCACAGATCTGCTGGTAGACCCACAGCAGTCCGCAATTAACATCTATCTTCTCTAAAAATACCAAACGTTCGACAAAAATACTTCACGAGGGCATTTTCCATGATATTTGACCCGGAAGGCGATACATTTTTTCACGATTTCTCACTTCAAAACATAAAATAATGGTAAAAACTTACCACGACTGCTGCCTTCGCATCGACGTTATCCTAGGCCGCCATGTTGAAACGCCATGTATGACGGGAAAAATCGTCAAAATTGCGTCTTGACAACCTAGCTTTTGTCATCAACTATCTGTGTTTTACATCTCATAGGTGGGACTTCGTAGCTTAGCTATCTAGAATTCCATCCTGACGATATGGACCGTACGCTTGCTAATATTTCTTACCTAGGCCTGAAGTATACCTTATTAACATCAATCTAATCAGTTTCATTGAAAATCATTAGCTGTTTTCAGGAAACATAGACTATGTGATGAAACTTTGGGAGCACACTATATTTTTTACAGGCCTTATAATAAGGCAATAATGTACCCCTGCCAGCATTATTGCTGTTATTTTATAGTTTTGGCAATGTCAGTGAATTGTAGAAGTCAGAAAACAACTAGGACTGCAACGTTGGAAAGAAAAACGTCAGAAATAATCTGAGGGTAAGAATGACAAAATTTACTTGTATTGACAAAGCTATCATATAGAAGCTGATATTTGACCCAAGAGTCCTATTGATAGAAAACAGTTTTTAGTGTAACCAAGGCAAAGACGGAAAAGCAGATTGTGGCAAAGTAAATTGGTTTTCTTTGTGATTGAATTTATTTATGATAGGAAGTCTGACAGTCACATTTTATGAAACTTTACCTGTATGTTCCAGGCAGGCTTGTGTTGTCGATAGCATCTTCCTGATTGATGGACTCATCACTTGATAATTCCATTAGGTCAATACTGTAAGAAAGTAACGAGGAAATAGAAGGTAAAACACAGTCTGATGCGCTATGAGTGAGTGAACGTTTATCCACTTGTGAAAAATTCAGAAGATTAGCTAAATACAATCTAGTTCCAGAAAGTATGTTAATGCGCGGTCATATAAATCTTAGATAAGATAATTGTAAACTTACCTGTTATTTAGACTGGATGAAAAGACTGTTTCTGCCCTGCAGTTTTTTCCCCTGGAGTATCATTTGGTACACTTTGGTTATTTTCGTCCCGAGTATCAGCTTGTGGCACAGCAGTAGAGCTACATAGACAGAGAGAAAGCTGGCATTTATAAATGTTCCAACATTTCATGAGCACAATGCTATACCTCTGCAGTACCATAGCTGACAAAAGAAAACATTGTACAACATAATGCACAAGGCGAAGGGAAGTACAAGCACAAAGTTTACTTGAGTCAAATGTCACCGGCCAGAGGGAGGTACATTATTGCTATTAGTTATGGCAATGCCAATGCCAGGGAAGTTGGAGACGTAGAAAACATCTGAGGTCATAATGCTGGATAATTAGATACATTATCAGTAATAATCTGAGTAATGACATCACAAAATTACCTGGTATTGACAAAGCTATAATATACTATGTAATGCAGAAAACCACACCAATAAAAACAATCTGCATCCCTTTTCTGTAAGAAAGACGTCAGTGTGTTAGATAAGGTTATTTGCAAGCTTACCTTTCCTTTTTCCTGGACAATAAAGGCTGACTCTGCCCTGCAGTTTTTTTGCTTGCCATAGTATTTGGTACTTGTACACCTTGGTTATTTCGCTCCTCAGTATCTCCTTGTTCCACTGCAACAGAGCTACAAAGGAGTGAAAGTTGACATATATGAATGAACTAATATTTTTATCAGAAAAATTTTAAGGCTTGAAAAATAAAATTTAACAAATTGTCTCCTTATAAATAAGAAAAAAGCAACTCACTTTGAGCCATTAGTATTACTTGAACGTGGGCTTAGCATTGCTCTGGCCTTTTTCAGAAGTGGCTCTGGTGATTGGTGGCTGCTTTTAGAATAAGCACTGCTGGTATGTGGGCGCTTCACCAAGTTTCTGCACAACTGTTGTCTCTCTTCTGCAGCAAACAAAAGTTATAGACATTGTTAAATGTTATCTTCAACATGGTGAACTATTTACTGAAAATCCCTAGTGTCAGGCATTTTCTGATAGTCCATGGGTGAAAAAGCATGATAGAGAAGAATTTCACATTACACTTGACACCATGTACAGCGCTTGTCATTCAAGTTTTGTTTCATCATTCAACACACACATTTCTTCTTTAATACATTCTAAGGTTTACAGATCAACACAAACACCCGACCGAAATACAACAAATCCAAAGATGCATGACATGTGTTCATTTTTTTTTTTTTGCAAACAAAGTGCTGCACAGTGCCATTGTATGCCAATTAGTGGTGCATAATATTACACACTAGCAGTCATGAATGTCATCTGAACAGAATTAATAAACCAATGGTTCATTGTCATACCTTCATATATTGCCTTGAGTAATCCATCGAAAGAACACGCAATACTCTGGGGAGAACAACTTCTGTCCGTCGAAAGGCAACCAAAAGTAATCACCGTCTATTGATAGTTCCCGGAAAACAACGAAATTGGTGGTGATACAGCAACTGGTTTTGTGGATCATATGTACAAAGGGAGTTTCAATCGGCAGCAACAGTAGGATTCACGACGGGGACATTTGCATGTTTTTTTGCAAAACCAGTTCATCAACTCCCCCTACAAACTAATTTGCAATGGGCGACAGTGAATGTTACTGGATGTTGACCTTGAGTTAATGAGAAGCAGGTAAAACTAATAAGCCATCCGTGACAACTAAAAAGCAATCCTTCAGCAACACTCCGGTTCAATACACATGTAGTTTTTGTCATTTCCATAAAGACTAGCCTCAGTATTTCCAATAAAAAATTACATCCATACAAGCCTCAAACTCAAATGACAAGCACTGTACATATGAATAGGAAAGCCCACCATCATCCCCAGGGACATTGTATTGCCCTCTACACCTGTGGGTGGGGATTTCAAGCTTGCATATTTGGTATTGCGATTGACGAAGGCAGCTGCCCCAGGTTTGTTACGAACAAGCGTGTAAGTTAATATTAATACACAGCATGATTATTATTCTTCTCAAACAGATGATAAGGCCAAAAAAAAAATTGTGCTGTTCCGATTACATGGTTTTCAAAAATAGGGTAGTAGGTAGGGAAATTTTTTTTTTCATTTTTTTTTTATTTCTCAATGTGCATTTTGTATGCTTTCAAACAAACTACCAGTGAACAATTTCCTCATGAAATGCACTCAAATTGAATACCAATTCATTAAAGTAAAATATTCATCATTAGAATTGAAGTGTGTGGTTTATTAGACTGCCAATTACAATTCTTTGACAGGAAAGTGAACTGTTTATCCACAGGTAAGTCTGACTTGTAAGAACTGACACAACACAATATTTACTGTCATCAATGCAGTGTTTCATCTAGGATACTATACAAAGGGGGATTGCTCCCCGCTCCTGGAATTTTTCAGGGGGATTTAAAAATTTTGGGGGGATTTAACTGAAACATTTAAGGACATCTTATGTAAGTTTTAATGTTGCAGTGATGTCACTTGTGATATACATACTACAAGCCATATATCACTTGCTTACACAATCCAAGCTGCTGGCTCCAAACACCATCCTCTATAAGATTTTTTCAAAAGTCAACAAATTTGGGTGTCACTGTTGTGAATGTATAGGGCTTCCAAAAGTGGCGGACGGCTCATTAATATTCATAAGCTTTAATATCCCTAAAATTGTAGCATATTCCCTCATGCTTAAATATTCTATATGTTTGTTTGCACATATTCTGTAAGTTTGCTTTCATAGGGCTTAATGTACATTCAACACATCAAAATTAACAACAGCCAGCCATGCATTCCCATTGTACCTTCAAGGGATTTTTTCATTTTTTACTGAACTGTCTGCACTACACAATCCAAGAAAAAAATCTATTGTAGCTATAAAAAAATTGTTTTGTAGCTTCTGAAAAAAAATAATGTGCTTGTTTGTCACGTTTTTACTGTGCGTATATTATCCCTCACCACTGTAAGTATGGATCAACATTGCCCTTTGCAAACCAGTGAGCTGTGTTTTTGTAGTGACCTAGCTGGTCTTGTAGTTTTGTGCGCAGACTCAGTAGAGCTAAAACGAACAACTTAGAGGGTCAGATCCCTTGTTTTGACTTGAATGCGGAGTTGAGTTTTTCTCGATGTCATATTTGCTCCAGTTGCTTTTTTCAGTCATTTTAGAACAGGGAAAATAACAAACAGAAAGGTGGTTGTCACCGACAGTTAATTTTAGGGTTTATTTGCTCTGAAAAAATGAGTCAGTGTCTGTTCACTTAATTCAAAAACCGTGCCCATTGACACCACAGCTTGCTTCAATGCTTATGCAGTCTGCACTGGGCACGTTTCTGTACCAGTAAAGTCCAATATTAAGTCCAATTTTTCGTGTCAATTTTGCTATCGGAATTATTTTCAGTGTTATGGACATTCATATGATGCACAAAACCTTCAGTTTGTCTCCTTTTCTCGATCGTGCAGAGATGATGTGACACAGAAACCTTATCGGGCTAGGGCAATGAACTTTGTGAACGTAAATCTCAACTGACTGATAGGCTTTCATATGCAAAATCAGCGTACGGAAATGTACATGTGGTATTGTTTCAACAACATTTTATGTAGATCAAAAAGTATCAAAATCGAACTAAATTAGTTTCATGCGTTTTCGCGCTTTTTCATATAATTATTTATACTTGCGGGTTTAAGAAGCTCTAAAAAGTCTAGGGTCGGGGGGATAAAATTGGGGTAGGTCGGGTAATCGGAACAGCACATATTTTTATTTTGGCCTAAAACTGAAGCTAGAAGTAGATCAGCAACTTCACTTAACCCCCCCCCCCCCCCCTGAAAAGGACTGCCCGCATAACGGTCGCACCTTCCTTTTGTAACATTTTTGCGCTCAACTACCATGAGAGTAGCTGGAAAACATTTTCGAAAGATGAAACGAATTTTTTCACCTGTCGATACATTATGTAATGGCATTAGGATTATTCGTTATCTATTACTACTAGCGTGTTCATTAACTTGTCCGAGCAATTTCAACATCTTTGTGAAAACTGCACAGTTCACCACAGGACTCTTTCTTGAAAAACAGTTTTGACATACACCTGAATTCTGTTCTTGAAAACTGCGATGTCAACTTGATCTAATACTTCACAACTGCAAACTTCATCGACTTATAACAATTCTTTATAACTTACCACCAAGCTCTAAGATAACGCCCGAATACAATCCAGGAAAGCCTCGACATCTTGCCTTGTCGACCTTGTCGCCGATGGAATACTGTGAGTGAGGTTTCCGAGGTTCCTTAATGTCGTCTAAAGAAACGACAGAGCACTCTTCTTCCTCATCCCATGAAATTGTTGCATATTTCATCATCGCCGGGTACAGTTACAAACTGCAAAACGTTCACGATTTCAAGTGCGAAGCAAGGACAATTTTTTTCTTCCAGTAATCTTGCCGTATCACTGTGATTTGCTACTGTTACCTACACTTGTTGCACAAAATAGTTCAAGGATAAGAGAGCTTAGGTCGGTCTGTGTCATGACCATATTGAATTTCAAATAAAAGTCCAGTGTGGAGGAAATTTTCCGCGATATTAAAAACATCAAACACTTCATCAGATCTTATTAAAATCGCTATTTTACGTTTCAAATAAATAATAAATAAAACTGATATGTGACCTCTTTACTAATTACTTTTATAGTCTTGCGCTCGAAGGCGGAAAGGTCCGCGACCTTTGACTTATTAGGTATACGTGAACGGCCTCACCCCTGTAGACAACAATTAATGTTATCTACGCGGTACCGCACACTGTCCATATCTTCTCTGTAGGAAAGGTTTGTGCCAAACGTGCAAAGTTTAAAAGTACCTGCCCTACATATATTTTGTATGGGTAATACGATTGACAACCTCATTCATGTGCCGTTTTTACCTGATGAACCGAAGAGGATACAAGTTTGTGAATTCGCGTAGGCCTACTACTGGCAGCCTGCTCGGCCAAATATTCTGCTGATCTAACAGCGCTACACATTGTCCGCAGTGATACACACTGGCTGGTCGCGGTCGAAGACGTTTGATTGTGAAGGTAAGTCTCTCACCGTAAGTATTCGATCAACAATGGGTCATAATACTTTATACCCTTGACTTTGTTGAATGTTATGTGCAAGGGAACTCGTGTATTCAGCGTTATGTATTATAATTACGTACGTGTTTACGTCGGAACATTTCCACTTTGTTCGTCAAATGAACCTCGCGATCTGACAGTGGAATACTAGTTTAGGAATTTTCAGAAAGCTATGACGATGCATAAATAATTGAACTGAGAAGGCAACACAAGTTAGGTCAGTCATAGACTCCAAAAAACGAGCGCGGTAAAATTTGGGAGCAACGTTTTTCTTTTGAGACGCACTCTGAGTTGTGCACATTCTTGATCGTAGTGAGACGCACTCAGAGTTGTGCACATCATTCTTGATCGTAGCATACCCAATTAGTCATGGAATATCCTTTTACCAGCCGAAAGTTTGGCATTGTCCGACTGGTAGGGGGTGTAGTTCAAGGCTACTCCACTTGTTGTGTGGGGGAGGTGGCATTCAACATACGCGATGACGTTGCACGGGCGGAAGACACCTACAATGTATGTACTATCACTCAGCGGACTTGCGTTTCCCAGTTAAAGTTAGCGATTCGAAGCCATGTTTCATTCACGTTTCCAAGCCATTCTCTTTTCGGAGGTGCTTCAATTGTTCACACTTGATACTAAAATGTCAGGAGAAAACAATAATTACCCGAGGACAAAACGCTTTTATCTTTCTTATGTCGCGGCTTCGGAATCAAAATGGCGGACGCCAGTGGTTCATGCGTGTGTATGCCGTATACATCTGCGGTGTTGTTTTGAATCAGGCCGAATTCGAAAAGACAGTTGTTATGGTAGGGCAAATATTATCATGTAGCAATTACTAACGCGTTAAACGCTACTTTGGGTAAAACAATTCATCAGAGTTTCCAAAACATTGCAAAATATGCTTTGTTCCGAATAGCTGCAGTACATGCAGTAGCCCGGACTTTGCCTGAGTATTTGGGCTATGTTGTGAACTGTCCGCAGCCTGGATATCGTTTTACGTTGGCGGTACTAGTGCCTTTGGGGTGAAAAAATGATTGTATTAATTTTTTTTCAAAATGTTATTGTTAAAAAAAAGACCATTCTGGATATTATTTAATTTTGTTAAAGAAAAATTTTAGTGTAATTCGCCTTCAGTCTATTAATGCCATGAATGACATGGTCACCCACTGGATTTTTACTGGAAAAAAATATATGCAGCAGAGACAGTCAGACTTCCACATTTTGTGGTATTATTTTTTTATTTTTCGTGAGAACTGATGACTCTTCATGAGATACAAGCACTTAAATATGATTCTGTACCTGTTCTATTTCTTGACAAAAGGAAACCAGCAAAATTCTATGTTATAGCTTTCAATTTTTGCTGGATGTAGGGGCCTACTACTGTTTTGGCTGACCAATCTTTCACTTTTAATTTCAAGTATAATCATTGTATCTTGAGTTCACTAATTGGTAAGCTCAACCGTAAAATTTGAGTAACTTGATTTTATTTGTTGGTATGCTATTAAAAATTTCTTTGCTCGGGAACAATTGCAAGGCAACCTTTTACATAATTGACAAACACTTTCAATAATGATGTGAACATTTTTTGTTTTGCACTTTCACATGCTTGTGTCTCACTCCATATGATTTTTTTACAGATAAAATGGAACACAAGAGTCATGCTATGAAATACTTGATAGAGGGCAAAAAAGGGAATACCTGTGCAAGATTTGTGGGCGGACACTGTCACGGAGAGAAAGGATTTTGTCTCATCTTGTCAGTGCTCATGGAAAAAGTAAGTCATTTCTGTTTCTATCTTGAAAACAACAGGAAATGAAATCAGTCTGTTTTGCAATATTCACACTAGAATGTTTGCTTTTTCATTGCCAGTCTGCTAAAGGGTTTTTTTATCTCCTGCAGTTCAGTCAAAACAAACTGAAGTACCTTGAAACAATCAAAACCCTACACACATCAAGTAATGTTAGGTTTGCTCTGATGCAACCTCCTTAAATTGCTAATGCTTTATTTCATATTATTTACATATCCTTGATATGTTGTTATCAATTTTAAGTAAGGTTTTATCTAACTCAAGCTGTCACGGGCAAGCACATTTTGTTTGCAACAAGGAAACCAACCATGGCACACATATGCAATCACTTATCAAGTTGATGGATATAACAACCAGTCTTAGGATAATATATATCTTTTATTCGCAGCAGGGATGTGGGAAATTAACAGGCCAAGATCAATACTATACTATTATCATCTTACCCTTTTGACAGGTCCAGTAAAACCAGTGAGGAAATTGTACTTGACAGACCCAACCATTCCCATTCCAAAACGCACCCTTATGAGAAGACGAGCAGCCTTAGCGAAAAATTCAGATAAACATCCTCACGGAAGCTGTGAACAACGTGTTGGCCCACTCTTTGATGGTGAAATGGTGAGAAATGAACATGAAATAGATAATGTTGGCAGCCCTATTTTAAGCACATGTGCAAACAATGAAATGGATACTACCTCTGATGATACTGAGCAATCTTTGCAGGTAAATTGTATCACAGAAGACCACACTACTGCTTCTGACATTCATGAAAATTTTCTGTTATCTAATGATGAGCCCACTGACAGTACATGTGCATCATCTGATATTTCATCTGACAATTCCTGGAGTGACATTGAGACAGAATCTGATGATGATACTGAAGATTCAAATGACAGTTCTGGAGATGAATCATTGACATGTGATGCACCTGAACTGACTGACACAGAAGTACAACTTACTTGTATTCTCAGTTATATTTTCCGCCATACTTTGTCTGGTTCTGCATCCAAGGACCTACTGAAGCTTTTGGACATGATTTGTCCAGAATCACCAGTTTTGAAAAACATTAAGTATGACAACCTATGGGAAATGGCAAGTAAAACAAACTACACAGTTCAACACTACTGTGTACTTTGCAACCATCTGTATCCGAGTGATCCTGATATTTTCCAGTGTAATGAAAATGACTGTGAAGGGCTGCGTTACAAAGGCCCATATTCTAGCCAAATGAAAGCAAATCGTCAACCAAGATGTTACTTTATTATAGCTGATATTGGTGCTCAGTTAAAGAACATATTGGAAAGAAAAGGTGTGTGGAGCCTGATTGAAAAGTCTAAACTTCATACAAGAAGTAATCAGCAACAAAACAAAATAGCTGACATTACAGATGGAGAGTTCTATCGCAAACTTTCACAACCTGGTCAATTTTTGTTTGGAGAAAATAATATAAGCACCATTTTCAACACTGATGGGGTGCCGCTGTATACATCCACAGGTGTGAAGCTGTGGCCAGTTTTTCTTGCGATAAATGAACTACCCCCAGGACACAGGTTTTCTCGTGATAATATGATATTGGCTGGTATTTGGCAGGGAAAAAATGCGCCACCTTTCAGAGAGTACATGAATGCCATTGGTGTGGAAATAGAAACTTATATAAAATGGACTAGTGGTTGATCCACATGATGAAAGGGCCAAAAGAATGTTAAGGTTGCCATTATTCTCGGTTCTATGGACCTACAAGCAAAAGCGTATGTGATGAACATGACCATGCATAATGGAGAATCTGGATGCATAACCTGTAAGGAAAAAGGTCTCGTTGTAAAGCAAGGAAAGGACATGCTCGATGCTATCCATATCGTCCACCAGGTCAAAGGGAAGACATGCGTACAACGGAAGGGCTGATTTGTGCAGCAGCTGTAGCAACTCGGTCCAACAGAGTTGATGGAATATGTGGACAAAATGGTTTAGCCTTGTATCCAGAATTGGATCTTGTAACTGGATTAGTCCCTGATTACATGCATGGTGTCTTGCTTGGTGTCACTAAAAACCTCATGTATAAATGGTTTTCCGCAACACAATCTAAACAGCCATTTTTCGTAGGAAAACGCATTAAAGAAATATCAAAGAGACTTCAGCATATTCAACCCCCCGACTATATTGAAAGACTTCCGAGAGATCTAGAAAAACACTACAACCATTTTAAAGCCACCGAACTTCAATCGTGGCTTTTATTTTATAGCCTGCCATGTTTGAATGGCATTCTACCACAACAGTATCTCAAACACTTTGCTTGTCTTTCTGAAGCTATCCATATTCTTTTGCGAGATAATATGAGTTTAGATGATTTACATCTTGCTGAAAAACATCTTGATGTTTTCTATAGAGATTTTGAAAATCTTTATGGTCGTGGATCATGTGGCTTAAATGTGCATAACATCGGATATCACCTTGTTTATTATGTACGTCAGTGGGGTCCTCTCTTCGGATGGAGTTGTTTTGGTTTTGAGGATTGGAATGCTAGTTTACTCCAGTCTGTTCATGGATCAGGAGATGTAACAAGACAACTGTTGGTAAAAAAGGATGCACAAGCCCAAATCAATGCAGTTGACTGTGGTAATTGGTCAAATTTACAAGCGCAGTCTTTTTTCAGGACCCTGCAGAATAAGGGCAAGGCTTGGAAATCTCTGAAAAATGCTGAAAACTGTTTAGTTGCTGGTGGAATACTCAATTCAAAATTCCTACAAAATGACCCAAAACTGCAGTTTATTTTGACAAAAACAAATGCTTCTTCTATCACAGTCTTAAAGAAGGTCCATAGAGTACAGCTAGGATCTCAGAAATTCTATTGTAAAGATTACAGTAGAATGAAAAGGCGTACAAACCATATTATCCTCAAAACAAATGGTGACATAGCCAGCATAGAATATTTCCTGTTAAATAGTGACACCAACATGGTTTATGCAATTGGACAAAGCTTGGAAATTAATCCAGACTGCTTTATATTGAGTGATGTAGGCCATCATATCATAAAGGTTGATCATACCATAGACACTCTTGTATTTCCAGTTGAGGAAATGAGTGAAAAACTGTTCTTCATTAATGTAAATAATATGACATATGTCACAAGGCTACCAAATTTCTCTGGTCATGGGGTTTTTAAGTAATATTGTGATACTCTTCATTGCAAATCAGCCTTACAGTAATAGCTAACAATTCAATTAATACTAATAAAAGTAACGTCAGTGTAGTTGACGAACTTTCACATTACATCTTCTGCCTTTAGTCACAAGTGGCTTCTTTTCTGGAAAATTTCGCTTATCCTATGGATTTGAAGCAAATAAATTGTTAATTACAATACTGAACATCTATTAAGTTCTCCAAGAAATGGTGTCATTATGAAGCAATTTTTTCTCTGGTAATCTTATCATCCATGTATAACTTTAGCTATAAAGTGTCTAATGTATAAAAATTTTGTTGAAAAAGCTATGTCAAACAACAAATATGATGAATATGGAAAATTCCGGTAACATCATGGTAACCTTAGTCTAAGGGTCACAGAAGGTTGTTATTACAATGATTAAACTTTATAATGACTATAATACAGTTATCATGACAATGATGAAACATGGTCACCGTTGTCATAATTCTGCCCTGAGCATGGTCGAGCATGGTCACCATTGTCAAGTTATCACTCACAGAAATTTTAAAAATCTGCTATGACCATGGTCATAGCAGATTACCATGGTCAATTTTGGCAATGGGTGGCACAAAATTAGCTGTGAACATGGTCAAACATGGTCAACATGGTCTATTTTGGCAATGGTGGCACACAATTTAGCTGTGAACATGGTCAAACATGGTCACCATGGTCAATTTTGGCAATGGTCATGCCATGACCATGGTCACCATGGTCCATTTGGCAATGGTTTCTCAAGTTTTACAGACCATTGTCAATCACCATTGTCACATCATCGACAACCATGGTTAACCATGGTTGTCGATGAAAAACCATGGTACCATGGTTAACACGACAGCGGGGTATCTCTCTTTCTTTTAATTGGAACTATTTACTACCAGAAACATCACAGTGAGTTTGAATCACAACATGACAGCCCATATGACCAGTTTAAAGCCATGAAATGAGATGAAACATTTGACACTGAATTGGAATTACATATTCAGTGGCTTGAAAAAATCAGAAATACCATCCAAGTTAGAATTCAGAGGGAGGAGGATCTAATTCCAAACCCAACAGCTTTAAATACCATTGGCTCAGAACTTGTTTCATCTCTGATTCATGGTCACAGTCAGAAAGGGCCAGATTGTCTTACGTGGATATGACAACTCTGGCTATGTTGTCAATGGTAACAAGTTATCACCCATATGGGATTCACCAGAAAATTTGTCCCAAGTACAGGAAAGGATGGCATTCTATACCAAAGGGTGAATGTTAAAAATCTGGGTGCAAAAATAAATTTTGCAAATGTACAAAGTCAAATAATGCTTGTGGCCCAGGGTGCATGCAATTGTTTAAATTGTGCCAATACTGGAGATCAGAGTGACAGCTTAATTGATGACATTGTTTTTGACAAAACCAACAAAGGGCAAACCACAGAAGCATTGGAAATCAAAGAAATTGATGAGATCAATATCAAATGATCTTGCTGAAGAAAACATGGTTGAAGTAGTAGAATACACAGATGAAGATGACGAAGAAGAAGATGGAGACAGTTCCGATGACTGATGTATATCCTGATCAATTTTCTGTCATTCACAAACTGTTGTCTGTACAATTACTACCATGGATGTACATCCATGTTACTACTAACACCAAGGTGGCTGATCATTAAAACAAATGATACACATGTGTATATACATAAAGTTCAACTGCGTTCTCATTGAATTTAAACAATTTTAATTTAGACTGAAAAATGACTGCTTCTAAGCTTAATAAATTCATATGTCTAATAGGTATGTCATCACGTATTCACGCATGGAGCCGATAGTCCGGTACGGTATACCAACACAGTGTGAAACCCACACAGTACATGCTGTACGGCGTACACTTCCCTCGGCGATGTTGCCGTGCACAAATGGTATAAAAATGGGTTTCATGACATAAATTCACTAATACTTCCTACCAAGGAAGTAAATAGCAAAACAAGTATCATTGTGAAGAATGATAGCCTGGTATCTTCAAATAAACAGTCGCTAGAGCAAAATACTCGTAGACAAGTTACTTCCGCATTTGCCCCTACTCAGTGCTGCACGCCAGCATTAAACACTGCGTCGTTTTCGTTGGCAAGGTCAGAAAGCATTCAAACTTCCAATCAGAATGCAGATATACACTATGAATATGTATACAAACTATGAACTCTGCACAAGACGATTACTTGGGGATAAAACCAAATTTACATACCCGAGTATGTAGCCGAGTTCAGCTGAGGCAGCAGCGAGAGACCGTACGCAAAATTCACAAGATAGTTGGATAGTTAGGTGGGGAGCCTCTTTCACAGTTTTACATAAAAATGAGACTCAGTAACGTTTGGTCGCTTTACTTTTGATCAAAAACCTACCAAACCCATCAGACAAGGCCCTACTCTTACGCAGAAAACCAAAGCTCTCAAGCGTCGACTTTCTCTTCCGCGTTTGAGACTCGTTCTTCTCTTTCGCATTTGAGAGAAACAAATGTCGACTTTATTCGGCAATGGTCCGCTATTCGTGGGCGTAAATTGCTAGACTACATATAGCCACATCGGCACTTCTGAAATGTTATCTCCGGCTTGCAAGACAACAAAATATCAAAATATTATCATCAAAACCAGAATTTCGGGGCTAGAGAGCGAAACATCGCTGAAAAGTAGCTGGCCAAAATACGGAAGTAGCCGGTCAATTTGGCCGGCATCTGGCTAAAAGTGAACACGCTGCAAACAGAGGGGCTTGTTGCGATGGACAAGTAGCCTTTGGCTCTTTGACCAGAAAAATAAGTGAGTGTTCATTGATAATTCAAAGACTGGATCCGTTGACACCAAAGTTTGCTCGTGACTTTCATTGCATTGCATGCACCTTTCCGCAATACCACTCATTGAGTCTGAACTGAAATTGAAAGAGTACGTTTTAGTAAAAGTCCTGTTTTGTTGTGCTGATTTTCGCTACCGTACTTTCTTTTATAGGGTAATAAACATTCATACAAAGCAAAAAATCTTCAGTTGTCTCCTTTCGATCGTACAGAGATATTGTGCGACAGGAAAACTTTAGCTCAAAGGGCAATGATCTTTGTGAACGTACCCTCAACCAGCTAAAATAGCTTTCTATATGCAAAATCAGCGTACATTAATTAACAGCATTTTATTGAAAGGGATTCTATAGTACCATTGTTTTTGTAAACTCTTCATGCAATTTTATGAACTAAATGATGACCTCAAAGTAACAGCAAGTGCTAGACGGCACTTTTAACGCTGGTCGGAAATCCAGAATGCCGGACAAGGGAGCCATCATCAAGTCAGGCGCCGACTGGCATTGGCCATGCTAAAGTAGTTCAGGCAGTGCTAATGTTTTGTTTACACTAAAAGGTAATCTGTTCGCATATGTTGACATAGAGATTAATCCTCTGATAACAAGCTCGGGTTAGTCGGGTACTTCTAAGTTAATGGAGCGTTCCCCTAATGCTTGGATTGTACCTGCGGATGACCAAACCTCATTAACATATTATTTGCATAGTTTAGAAATATGCAAATTTCGGACCCAGATTCGAGAGTGTCTGCATGTGCACCAAAAATTAGTGCACTAGCCTTATTGGTTAGCCTAGAATTAGGTATGTACATAATCTATGAGGTATATGTTAATTTGCAATAGGTGCTGTAACCTTTGAATATTAACCATCTAGCCCTTTAAAGGTATACAACCACCTGTAATCTAAATATCCCCATGTATGGTCAGGGCATTCCTTGGTATTCAAAATGCCCATGTGAGGGCGCTGTTTTTAAAAAGTGGCCACCCGCTTAAACTCTGTGGTTGGTTAGATTTTCTCTTTGCATAGTAACTATTGCACAATTGGAACAGGTGACAGTATATCTTTAAGTTACCTAGTAATTCGCATTTTTGTGATATTTAGGGTCATTGACCTTTGACCCCAGTTGACATGTCGGCGAAATGGTTTGATCCCGTGCTTCGCACTGTGTACCAAAAATAAGCACTGTAGCCTTATTGGTTAGCCTAGAATTAGATATATGCATAATAATTAAAGGGACATTATTTGTATCTTTTGACTTTTTTTTCATTTTTTCGATGACTGAAATCAACTGTCAAATCAATGGAAGACCTAAATTGTGACTATGGATGGCTTCAAGGATATGTAAAACCACATCTTCTGCTCTTTACGGCAAGGTTCAATGTTGGTAAGGGTGTCAGCACGATTTGAACCAACCGCCATGATTGAACCCCTGCACATAACCAATATTACTACGCATACGTCAACCATCAAAGTACAGCTGGAACATAAAAGGCCTGTGACCTACATACTAACTTCAGCACAATGGATATCGAGGAGCACACGGTGCATAAACAAATGCACGTATCACAAACTACTGTCAAATAGTGAAACTAAGCAGGGCATTTGCTTTTAAGTTTCATTTTAGTATCGATGACACGGACTGTGGAACAAATGAAACCATAGACGCAATTGGGTCAATGGTAAAACTAAAACGATCGATGTCAGATTGCTGTGGTAATAGTGAAACAGGTACAATGTAATGCATTTCCTGTGCATTTGATCATTAGCAAAACTTCGTCAATTTTTAAGATTTTTAGGACATTTTCTTGTCAATACGTTGGTTCGTTTTACAAACACGACATGATCACTTGTTGAACCTGGAAACATCACACTCGGACTGAACACTGCACGGTGTGTAGCATCGGTGACATTGTGACACCGCGCCGGGCGAGTACTGTCATTGATACTGCTCGCGATTGGAGTCACCTCTCGACACACAAGATCTGTTTGAAAGTTGTTATTCTCTGTGCATCGTGTAATTATTTGTATCAGTTGAATCGCATTTCGAACCAAAAGTGAGTACATCACAGTTACAGTTGCCTAGACCCATTCGCTTACGGCCTCTGTGCCTCCGACCCACTCCCAAAAGTGGACTTTACGTAAGAAGCGCAGCTGAGCACATCATGTACCTACATGAGTAAAGCCCTCCGTACGGCCTCCACGCCCTATAACGCTGGGAACACACAGACCTGTACGCAGGGCTAATCGTGCACCCAGGCGAGGTGGGTGTGCTTGAAAACAAAACTCAATGCAAGTTTTGGATTAAAATGGGTTTTTTTTGGTGGAGAAAACTGCACGCCGCAACCGAGGTGCTGCCAGCGGTTTGGCACAGCCCTGCCACGCAGAGTTAGCTTTCACCCAACAATGTACCGGTACATAATGTAAGTGTCAGTCGCCAAAGTACCGGTACATTGCTCAATTTCGCAATCACCTCGACAATAACATGACTGTCTACTGAAGTTAAATATCCCGTCATTTTACTCTGTTTTCACATTTCTATGCACAAAGGCTTTGGGCAAGTCTACATATGCATATGGAGGAACAAACGAGATGAAAAAGATCCGCAATTATAGACCTTGTCGTTGTCAGCTGGTACTGGTAGGCATTTGAAATGCCCATTCTGAAATGTGCTCTGTAGCAGTAAAGAATGGTGTATCTAAGAGCAGGATTGGCCGTCAAGATCTCCATCAAAAACTGACCGTCAAAATGTAACTGAGCAAACTGGATTAGTAATAGGGAATCCCGAAACTGCAATACTGCACTTTTGACTTTCACTTCGTGTGGTTTATTTTTTTTAAAAGGCGGATGCTTACAGTGGCCCAGATAGCAGTTTGCAGTGTGGTTACTGATCGCAGGTCAACCTGCCAACTCTGAGGTTAACAGTAACCTCCATAAACCTCAGACCCAAGGTTTTTTTAAAGGTGTACGCAAATGGGATGGAAGTTGTCTGTGGTCGGCTACTGCTTGTTTGCAACAATATGAGGTCAAAGATGCAAATAATGTCCCTTTAATAAGGTATGAGATAGTTAACCATTAGGTGCTGTACCTACCAAATATGAACTATCTGGCCCTTTAAGTTATCTGCTAATTCACATTTGTGTGATATTTAAGGCCAATGACCTTTGACCTCAGTTGACATGGTGGCGAAATGTTTTGACACCATGCTTCGCAATGTGTACCAAAAATTAGCACTCTAGCCTTATTTGCTCTAAAAATTGAGGTAATAAAACTGTGTCACTGCATCATTTTTCCAATATGAATACGATGAGAAAGTAAATTTTTATTTTTTGTGGCCCTTATACAAGGAAGTCTACGGAGAACTGTCTTATACATAGGAGTCTATGGAGAACTGCCTGATAAATGGAAGTCTATGGAGAGTGAAACTAAAGAGTCCTCTAACACGGCCAAATTTAATTCCATTGTGAAACAAATTAATTGACGTGCATCTGTATGGGGTAGGGTAATATCCTTGTGCAAAGTTTGAAAGAAATTGACCATGGCATGTCTGAGATATCTGTGTGAACGGACGGACGCATGACATTACAAGATCTAAAATGAATTAAAGTCTATAGACTAAAATTCATTTGTCAATAATAATAGTGGCCATTACTCATGTACAGGCTTTCTTAAGAAACTTATGATTGAAGCTTTTGTAAGGTATCAATAGTAGAACAAGAAATGGAGTTGAGACATGTAAGAAAAATACTGAGAAAATAGCAAAAAGTTGGCATTGCTTGGGCTTGAAGACTAATATGCCTTCAAGTCTGCTTCAGGGAGCAGAACAAGAAACTGGTTTATGCTACGTACAGAAAAAAATATACCGCCAAGGGCATGCAGTGTGATGCTCTCATCAACAAAAAAGGTATTATATGAAAGGTATTAGCTGTTCAAAATCCCGATAATCCTCACTAGAAACCAAGTCAAAAGTGCTACAATGTTAGCAGAGATTAGGTAGCTTTTGAATTTTAAATTGTTACAGTTGAATCTGAACACCAAAATACCCTGAAACTTGGCTGAGCACTTAGCAATATGCAGCAGAGTTCCCTAAACCAAAGTCTGTTTTACTGCTTCAGAGTTTTAGACAACTCAGCAGGTAGCCCTACTGAGTCAACTGATAAGCGGCTGTTGCTATAAACCATTTACCACTTACACAGTCCAAACACAGTTGAGCATTGAATGATGTATTCTCAAAGTAACCACAAATTATTGTTTTACTCACAGTATTTACTTCCCCCTTCAAAAATTCTTCCATTTACATTTGTAATATTGCCAGTCAAAATGGTTTGACCAACATAAATAGATCAGTTTTACTCAGAGGGGCTGCCTACTGAGTTGTATCAGACTTCCCACACCCACACACTAGACTTTGTTTTGGCAAATGTCTTGGTATAAAGCTGAATGCTCTGCCAAGTTGCTAAGTAATTACTAACTTTGGTGTTCAGATAACAAGGGCAATGCTGCAAGCCGCGAGTTCAGATAGAACACAATCTTTCAACTTGCTGGTGAAATTTTTTGCATCGAAAGCTGAAGCTTTAGAGTAATTTTAAAGTGTATTTTTAAAAAATAGCGTCATGGACACTGTTCCCACATTTGTTTTGAACATTTTTTCACGAGTGTTATGAATTAGAAATGTAAGATGCGAATAGCAAACAAGATCTTGAATGAAAATTCATGAAAATTATGTACATTTGCCATTATGTTATTGTGTAACTTTATAATTTTATATAAATTTCACTACAATTTTGACAAATCCTACTGAGATCACCCCTAGGTCCACATTACCAAGTTTTAAATGAATTGGACTTGCACTTTCAGAGAAAAAGACTTTTTACCAAAATCAAGAAAAACCATTTCACCATAATTTCAGGCAATCTGACTGATATCACACCTGGGAACCTCTATACCTAGCTTCAAATGAACTGGACTTGTGGTTTAAGGGAAAACAATTTTTTGACCAAAAGTGGCAAAAAATTGCCTCAAAAACACAATTATGTAAATTTCACAACAATGTTGACAAATCAGACTGAGATCACCCCTATGAACTGTGATACCACATTTCAAATGAATTGGAATTTGGACTTGCGGTTTCAGAGAAAAAAGGCTTTTTTACAAAAAACAGGGAAAATTGAGCAAAAATTACAATTATACAAATTTCAACAACATTTCCTCTTATCTGACTGACATTATCTTTAGATACCTCCATAGCAAGTTTTAAATGAATAAGACTTTTGGCTTGGGGCCTGAGATGAGCAACTGATAAACAGTGTGACCATACAGTACTGAACATCACACCAGGCCTACATATACACATTTAATTAACCCTACATGGTGTTTTTATACACATAACTGTTAGTTGTTTAATTACATGATGAAACTCCAGTGAGATAGAAATATTATTTATGTGTCGCTGTAGTTGTCACTACTATTTATACACAACAATGACATAAAATTATACCTTTTAACAAACATGTGTTATTCCAAAAAATTTGATCTAACAAAATCATGCGAGTTTTTGAAAGATATCACTTTACCTTCATTTCATTGTACTCATTAATTAACACAATCAAATTAAACATTTATACATACCTTAATTCTGAACGGAGTATTGGGATGACAAATTGTAATAACCGGATGATAACTACACTGGATTCAGACAAGGAGACATCATCCAATACAGTATCTACACTGTCAACCTGCACAGGAAAGGTTGCGAATAGCCTTCCCGAGAACAAAGCAAAATCAGTGAGAATGTACTGGCCTAAGTGGGTAGCTGTAATTTCACAACAATTTGACAAATCAGACTGAGATCACCCCTATGAACTGTGATACCACATTTCAAATGAATTGGAATTTGGACTTGCGGTTTCAGAGAAAAAAGGCTTTTTTACCAAAAAAGGGACAATGA